>NW_025199831.1:0-6176 GCF_004010195.1 Chiloscyllium plagiosum | reverse complement strand
AATGTCACCGAGCTGCCAGCTGAGTTGGAAATCTGTGAGGAAAAAGAACGAAAGTGGCTGACTATACTTTAATGAATTCCGTCGTCCTTATTTAGAGTTGCACAAAAGGCTGTTGAAGTGTTTTGACCAAAAGTCAAAGGCAGTCAGTAATGTCAAGGTTGTCGATGAGTTGCGACCTGTATATGAGTGGTGTTAGTTTTAGTCATGGAAAACAGCAGCGCTGAGTCCCCTTCATGTGTCTTGTTGCTGAAGGCATAAGAAAGTAGGTGTTTCACAAGAGGGATACGAGCCTCCCATTCTTGTCTGTGCCTGTTGAGATTTTCCTGCTTCTCTGTGACATAACGAAAAAGTGTTATGATGTGATTTTCAATGCTTGGCAGACAGGGAACTCTCATGTGTTCTGAAATAGTCAGAAAATCACTCAAGGAAACGGGCACCTTTTGCTCAGGCAACCATTTGCGTGTTTACAGCTTTCATACGATCACAGCTTATTCAGGACCATCGCGTATAACCAAATGGCTTACGCCATGGGCCTTAATTTGCATCGACAGTGCCTCTTATCTGTGGTTGTGACAACAAACATTGTCCCATGAAGTAGACTATATCTTGTTTTGAGAAATCCTTTGTCTGAAACTGATGTTCTTGACACCAACCGGACCACCTCCTTGTCCAGCAAAAACAGGTTTAACCTGACACGTTGTCTTTTTCGCATTAGCCAAACTGCGAGAATTATTACTGTATGTGAGCTGACCCCATAATCAAACAGGAATTGGGACAGATTGTTATCTCTTGAAGCTGTAGGCTATTTCATTCAGCCCGTGGCCAAACTAGGGCTGCAGTTTCTGCTAGATCATTGGATGATGTTTAGTGTGCAGCTATTATTATTTGACGACAACCATTGAACGTAAAGAGAAGCTCAAATCCCCTGCTGGTAAAGGATGACATGTCATCTGTGACATATATTTCTGCAAGTATGTGTATTTCAAAAGATACTGCAGCTTTTCTGCAGCTGTGCCTGAATTTGATTAAAGAAATCGAATTACATTTAACTTTCTTGAATGAGCATCCATAATAACGAAAAATATTCAACACTTGAAACGTCCTACATCGCTGAAGTTTAACTGAGTCCAGGCTTTTTCTTACCATTTCCAAGGATATGTTGGACTTGTAGGCAATAATCTAAATTCCTTGTTGGCACTCCAGCCACTGGTGCACCAATGGAAACATGTCTGCATGCAATCCTTATCACGCGAGATAGCATCCCGCCAACAACTTCATTTTGGATGCCCCTGAATGACCCTGATGTATTTGAGCAAGTATCTCATACTGATCTTTGCTTGGACCATTTTTTTCCAGCATCATAGTATACTGTCCTCAGATGTGATTGGGTTTCTCCCGCTCCAAAGTTCTCATTGTCATGCTCCTTTCGGTTCCCCCATCACGTGCAGCTGTTTTCATTGGTCCAGGACTCTATTGTTCTGCAGTCAAAGTTTGATTTTGATTTGTTGAGACTGAAAGTGTATCCAGAACGATTAAAATCATTGTGGTGGCGTTAAAATCGGTGATGTAACTGCCAGTGGCAGGTGTCTTAATGCATTTGCATTTGCTACTTATCTTCCCAGAGAGTGCTTCAACTGCAATTATATGCATTCATTAGTAGCAGCTACCGTTGAATTCGACATGAAGCACCGGGCGATATTGCCTTGCATTCTTCATTAGCTCTGGCAGTGGTTTGCGCACTGTCATTAAATATTTTTATTAAAAAGCTAGCATACGTAATGATGGAACTTTCAGATCTCAAATAAGAATGCCAATGCTTAATTCTCTCTTTGGGCGAATTCATACTCTTCTTCAGCAAAGTCCTTGTGGTGTTACTCAGTCAATTGAACTCTGTCACCCAATTTAGTCCCTTGTGGTGCCTGCAAGCTACATATTTTCCCTTGAAAGCTTATCTCCTGAAGATACGTGCAAAAATGCGTACGGGTGGCACGGTGGCATGGTGGTTAGCACTGCTGCCCCTCAGTTCCAAAGACCCAAGTTCAATTTCCGCCTCAGCCAACTGTCTGTGTGGAGTTTGCACATTCTCACTGTGTCTGCGTCGGTTTCAGGTGCTCCAGTTTCCTCCCACAGTCCAAAATGTACAGGTTAAGGTGAATTGGCCAGGCTAAATTTCCTGTAGTGTTAGGTGAAGAGGTAAATATAGGGGAATGTGCCTGGGTGAGTTGCGCTTCGGTGTGGACGTGTTAGGCCGAAGGGCCTGTTTCCACACTGTAAGTAATCTAATCTAAAAGCTCCTTATTGGTTTTCCCTGTTATTCGAACTTCATCTCGTTCTGCAGTCAAAGTTTGATTTTGATTTGTTGAGACTGAAAGTGTATCCAGAACGATTCAAATCATTGTTGTGGCGTTAAAATCGGTGATGTCACTGCCAGTGGCAGGTGTCTTAATGCATTTGCATTTGCTACTTATCTTCCCAGAGAGTGCTTCAACTGCAATTATATGCATTCATTAGTAGCAGCTACCGTTGAATTCGACATGAAGCACCGGGCGATATTGCCTTGCATTCTGCATTAGCTCTGGCAGTGGTTTGCGCACTGTCATTACATATTTTTATTAAAAAGCTAGCATACGTAATGATGGAACTTCCAGATCTCAAATATGAATGCAAATGCTTAATTCTCTATTTGGGCGAATTCATACTCTTCATCAGCAAAGTCCTTGTGGTGTTACTCAGTCTTTTGAACTCTGTCACCCAATTTAGTCCCTTGTGGTGCCTGCAAGCTACATATTTTCCCTTGAAAGCTTATCTCCTGAAGATACGTGCAAAAATGCGTACGGGTGGCACGGTGGCATGGTGGTTAGCACTGCTGCCTCTCAGTTCCAAAGACCCACGTTCAATTTCCGCCTCAGCCAACTGTCTGTGTGGAGTTTGCACATTCTCACTGTGTCTACGTCGGTTTCAGGTGCTCCGGTTTCCTCCCACAGTCCAAAATGTACAGGTTAAGGTGAATTGGCCAGGCTAAATTGCCTGTAGTGTTAGGTGAAGAGGTCAATATAGGGGAATGTGCCTGGGTGAGTTGCGCTTCGGTGTGGACATGTTAGGCCGAAGGGCCTGTTTCCACACTGTAAGTAATCTAATCTAAAAGCTCCTTATTGGTTTTCCCTGTTATTCGAACTTCATCTCGATAAATGGTGACCTGGGATTTAACTTGTAAAATATTCTCCACTGTCCACCGAAAAGTTGTGCAGCCATACATTGTCTCAAGTGGCAGTCTCGTATGTTTGTAAACAAAATATCTTATGGTTAATAATTATAATATACCTCAGTGAATCCTTATCTGACCACAATTGCAACATTTACTCACAATCTGCAAAGTTTCCCAAGTCAAAGTTCTCAGTCAAACAAAGGTTTTGTATAAACCTAAGGATCATAGTCCAGAGTGAATTATGTTGAAGACTGATTCTGCTATCAGCAATGACGCCGCACCCATGTCAACCTCCATTTAGAACTGGATGACTATTTATTCAGATATTTATTTTGATCAGTTCTGATTTGCACGTTTCTGCATCTTATCTGTTCCAAGTCACAAGTAGTTTGGCATTCTAGGGGCTGCACACGTCTGCTTAACAGCTCATGATTTCTCTTAGTCAATTCAGTACTCATGAAGTCTTTTTCTGTATCGAGATTGCATATCACCACCAACTATAATAGCTTGCTGGCACAGATTCTGAAGAAATGCTAATGGCCGAGGTTTGGCTTTGACTTTCAGGTTGCTGTATCATGATTAATTGCCCGTTGTGACTTCACTTCACTCAAATCATGTCTCCAAATTTCTGTCCGTCTGGCGAGGCTGTCCACTTCCATCATCATACCCTGTAACTCATATGCTGCCTTTTATAAATACAATGCCAGTTATAATGCCTGTTTGAAGTCGATTGGGCATCAGGCAGGAAGGCACATTTTCATGGAGGCATTTACCTTACAAACAAAACGGTGTGTCAGCATTCCAATGCGGGTTAACTTGAAGTCACATGCCACTGCCAGTCATTTAAACTTTATGAAACATTTCAACATGGAATTCGCTGGGTCTCAAACTGTTGATTAAAAGCGTTAACGTCTTGGAGGAGTTTGGGGTCTTAGTGTTCCTTCACGAAATCTGTTAACTCTTCAACGATTTTAGTTTTCGGTGCCTTGGAAGCATTCGGTCCCTAATAACTGAAAGAGCTCTCAGGTGAATTAATAGTTGTTTTTTTGTTGTTGTTGTCTGCCCGTATATCATTTGTCTGGAAAGCAAATCAGCATTCTTTCCACTAACTGGGCCGAATCCTCCAGGACCGGATAGAAAACGTCAAGCTTCATAATTATCAGCATGATGTTACAAATGCTTACCCCAAGTTAAAGAATACTGTTGCTCGCAAATTTCTTCAGCAGCATGCTTTTCTCTAATCAGCACTGATGGAACTCCACAAGAGCCAGTATTTCACAATCAAGTCATCCATTATTCATCTGTGGAGAGGCCTTGACGTCTGACCCACCTCTGAGACAAGTGTCAAAGTGAACAGAACGCCTGGGCACTACTTTCTTATTTGTCATTCATGACTTCCTAACTGGGCAGCGCGAATGAGGGAATTTATATACTGTGATGTCCCCCTTATTATAATCAGTACAGTAAATGTCTGTTAACGTAAAGCACACTTTGGTTACTTCGCGGAAAACCTGAAAATCGATCATTGTAGCCAAGAGGCGTTTCTTGAGTTTCTTTCCGTTCACATTCTGGCATGCTTACATCTACCCCTGTTTTAGAAACTTAACTGTGATAAAATTAGAAAACTTCCGGTGAACAATTTTTCTCACCTTGTCTTTCTCTATGTATGATTAATCTGTACGAATCATATGTAATATGCTGATATTTCACCTTGTGAAAACTAACATGCATGTGTCCATACACATTGCAGTTTGCGTTTACGGCTTAATTGCTGATATCTCTAGATATGAAGATCTCAGATTGTTTATTTGCTAGCACATCTTCAACATTGCACTGATGAGCTCGATGTCTTTTTTATTGCAATTTGCCCTCGTAGTTATATCATGTTACAGATTCGCCAGTGTGTTCCCGAGGATGGAGCAAATCGGCGTTGAAGAGCGGGTTGCTAAGATTAAATTTACGCAGTAGACATTGAGGGTGAAACATCAGTCAGAGGTATAAAATCAGAAGGGGAATGTACAGGGAACACTGAAAGCAGCTCTTTCTTTCAGCCAAAGTGCCAAGAACAAGTGAGGACATATTTAAGCTGACATATTTAAGGTTTACTTAAGGATTGGTATTTACCTCGGTTAAGTTGAGGGTCCAGATTGCACTTGTTAAATGTGTAGTTAAGGCAGATAACATCATCGGCTTTAAGAAGTACGTAGACGGGTACTTGAAGTGTCATATCTTTCACGGTTGCATACCTCAAATGGTATAATGGGACTAATGTAAAACGTGCTGGTGACTATACAGAGTGAATTCTTCCAGGGGTGTGTGGCTGTGAATATTCATTCATTGAGTAACTGCAAACTGGAGACTAAATTATCAAGGGTAAATTGGAAAACCTTCTCAAAATATATCAAGGCGAAAGGTTTGGCAAGACAATTGCAGCTTCTATCGAGACAAATCAGAGAATGGAGAAAAGGACAATGGCAAATATATTAAATGATTCTTTAAGCTCTGCCTTCAGAGAAGAAAAAAATGAAATAAAGTCTATCCAGACATATGAGGAAATGTATGTCCAGTTAGAAACAGGGAAATAAAACGAAAATAATAATTGAATGGCTTTGGAGCAATTATTAATACAGAAGTCTATTAAAATCCCATGGACTGATGATCAATGTTTTTGGGTAATTGAAAAGGTAGATATGATTATACTGAATTCTCTGCCTGTCATCAACAAATTCCTCATGATATTGGAGTAGAACTGGTAACTTTGAGATTAGTAAATGCAACACTGCTTTTAAAATGCTGGCAGAAAGACAACGGGGAAATACATTTCGGTGAGCAAAATATAATCGTTGGGAACAATTCAGCAGACTATAATAAAGGATGTCATTTCAGGGAACTTTGAAAATTGACAATCTAAAAGTAATGAACGTGGTAAGAGTCAATACATATTTTTGAAATGCTAGTTATATTGGAGAAA
>NW_025199830.1:0-6176 GCF_004010195.1 Chiloscyllium plagiosum | reverse complement strand
TCCAGCATCTGCAGACCTCACTTTCTCCACAACTCCCCAAAGCCTGGCCAATGAAAAGCTTGAGGACACATTCATTGTATAGGCTTTTCTGTGTCAGGAGTAAGAAGTAGTCCGCAGCTCTTTAAGAGTGGGGTCTGTTATTGCAGGTAAGAAAAGTTATGAGGGTGTCTCAAGGTGAGCTTGTGGGTGGCACGGTGGCTCAGTGGTTTGCACTGCTGCCTCACAGGGCCAGGGATCCAAGTTCAATTCCTGCCTCGGGTAACTGTCTGTGTGGAGTTTGCATGTTCTCTCCACGTCTGTGTGGGTTTCTTCCGGGTGCTCCAGTTTCCTCTCACAGTCCAAAGATGTGCAGGTCAGTTGAATTGGTCATGCTAAATTGCCCATAGTGTTAGGTGCATTAGTCAGGGGTATATGTAGGCAAAGGGGTCTGGGTGGGTTACTCTTCTGAGGGTCGGTGTGGACTTGTTGGGCCGAAGGGCCTGTTTCCATACTGTAGGGAATCTAATCGGTCCCGGGAATGCTCATTAGACTAATACCAGATATGGAACGACTTTCTCCTGAGGTAAGGCTAAGTTGGTTGATTAGATTGGATTCCCTACAGTGCAGGAACAGGCCCTTCAGCCCAACAAGTCCACACTGACCCTCCAAAGAGCAACCCACCCAGACCTATTCCCCAACATTTACCACTTCACCTAACACTAGGGGCAATTTAGCATGGCCAATTCACCTAACCTGCACATTTTTGGATTGTGGGAGGAAAACAGAGCACCCAGAGGAAACCCACGCAGACACGGGGAGAATGTGCAAAGTCCACACAGACAGTTGCTTGAGGATGGAATTGAACCCAGGTCTCTGGCGCTGTGAGGCAGCAGTGCTAACCTCTGTGCCACCATCGGGCCTGTACACTTTGGAATGTGGAAGAATGAGGGGTAACCTTATGGAAACATATAAGATTCTTAAGGGACTTGGCAGTGTGTATATATAAAAGGATTGCTTCCCCTTGTGAGAGTCTAGGACCAACTGGTGTAATCTCAGAGTAGGAGTCATACAGAATTTGGCCTTTATTCCAAAGACAATGGAGTATAAAAGTAGGAAGGTTTTGCTAAAAGTAGACATGGCATTAATCAGATCACAGTTAGAATACTGTGTACAATTTTGGGTCCCTTACCTAAGGAAAGATATACAGGCATTGGAAGCAGTCCAGAGAAGGTTCGCTCAGCTAACACCAGGTATAGAGGGACTCTATAATGAGGGGACATTGAGTATATTGGGCCTATACTCCTTGGAATGCAGAAGAATGAGAAATGGCCTTATTAAAGTATATAAGATTTATGAAAGGGTAAATATAGAAAGGTTGTTTCCCCACTGTGGGAGACTTTAGGACCAGAGGGCATAATCGCAGAATAAGGGGTCACTCATTTAAGGCAAAGATGAGGAAAAGTTTCTTCTGTCAGAAGTTGTGAATGTCTGGAATTGTTTACCACAGAAAGCTGTCGAGGTTAGGTCATCAAGTATATTCAAGACTGAGATGGACAGGTTTTTAATCAGTAAAGGAATCAAAGGATGTGGGGAAAAAGCAGAACCGTAGTGTTGAGGATTATCAGATCAGCTATGATCTTATTGAATGGTGGAGCAGACTTGATGGGTTGAATGGCTAACTTCTGCTCTTATGTTTTACCCTCTCATGATCCCATGACAGTGCTCTCAAACTGAAAAGATGGCCACTGCTGCCAAACACTCCGAGTAGGGCTTAAACCCCTCCAGAAGGCAGGCTTTGGACCCAGCTGCTACCAGCGATGAGGGATGGAGGAATACTTTAATATTTATGGATCTGGTCCCTGGTCTGAAGCCAAGAGGTTGTCTGCATTCTCTGTTCATATTTAAAGTCTCCTGTTGACTAGAACCTTCCAGTCTGTATTGGAGTGTTTAACAGTTCTGTGTCTGATTACGTGAACCTGTTTGGTGTTTCTGCTCAGTTTGCTTGACTAGTTTAGCCTGGGAACTCAGATAGAGAGAGAAAAACGTCTCTATATTCCTCCAAGCCAATTTTCTGCAAGGCACTTCAAAGAAAAGTGAATAAAACCTGCTACATAAATAGAAGCAGGTGTCTGCATAGTTTCATGGTATAAAAGTTACAACCATCTTGGGAAGGGGCTTTGTCGGTCTTTAAAATGAACCTGTAATCACTGACTGCTTGTTAATGGGCAGTTAATTGGTACCTGAACATCCTTCCGTCAAAATGGCCTGAGGTGGAGAATCACACCACATCAGTGATACCATCATTGGGAAGTTACAGGGCCGAAAATGTGTTGCTAGAAAAGCGCAGCAGGTCAGGCAGCATTCAAGGAGCAGGAGAATCGACGTTTCGGGCACGAACCCTTCTTCAGGAAACGTCGATTCTCCTGCTCCTTAGATGTTGCCTGACCTGCTGCACTTTTCCAGCAACACATTTTCAGCTCTGATCTCCAGCATCTGCAGTCCTCACTTTCTCCTAGATGTTACAGGGCCACCCACTTTCATTCCCCTCACCAACGCAAATTCAAAATGCTGACAACAGAAACATAGAGCTGAACCTTGAGGCTTTTCTTTGGCCTAAGTTCTAATGTGTTGACATTTTCGAAACAATTCTTGCTATAAGGCCCACCATGATTTCTCATCCAATCTTATCAAACCTCCCTATTAACTAGACAGAAGTGGGTACTGCAGATGCTGGAAATCAGAGATTAGATTAGGGTGGTGCTGGAAAAGCGCAGCAGGTCAGGCAGCATCCGAGGAGCAGGAAAATCGATGTTTCAGGCAAAAGCCATTCATCAGAAATCATCAGGAAGGACTTTTGCCACTCCATTCTAGACTCCCTATTTACTCCCCACTCCATTCCTATCATGTCCACTTCATGTCCCATGTTACTAGGTTTCATTGTCAGTGAACTGTTAACCCAGAGACTGAGGTAATGTTCCCTGGATCTGGGTTAAAATCCTACCACAGCAGATGGTGGAATTTGAATACAATAAAAATCTAGATGAAGGGTCTAATGAGGACTATAATCCATTGCCAGGAAAAACATGTCTGGTTCACTAATGTTCTTTAGGGAAGGAAACTGCCATTCTTACCTGGTCTGGCCTACATGTGACTTCAGCACAGCAATGTGGTTGACTCTTAAATGCCCTTTGGGCAATTAGGGATGGGCAATAAGTGTTGGCCTAGTCAGTGATACCTTTATTCTGAGAATGAATAAAATAGAGTTATTGCCACTAACGTCTTCATCATTGAGATGACAATGTTAACTTAGCTAGCATCAAATAGCGTTGTGTGATTCACTTTTAACCAACATTTCATGCCATAGCAAGATCACTCTGCATGCATTATGTATGGCCAGAGAAATATTTACAAATAAAATGTAGCTGGAATGTGCAAATCCATGTGAAATAACAGGACAGATGCCAGAATCCCATCACAAAGTCATCCTTTAATCACATGTGTGCAGTACACTGCCTACAGCCAGCCAGCTCAGAGTCAGTCCCTGGAGTGAGGAGATTCTGAATTCCCTGTTTATTGTTTTTTTAGAAACTCTGACACTCTTGTTTATTTTTTAATTTTTTTTTCCCCCCAGCACCCATGTGTGCAGGTGTGAGACACAGTGAAAGACACAAGGTGCACAAATCTTTATTCAGTTTCCACCACCAGGAAAAAAGGAAACACCCAAATGGCCAGTGACAAGCGAGTGCCCTTCTCATCAAAGGGCAGTGCTGCATGATCAAACAGTGAAGGGGAGGGCAGGGATTAAATCAAAATAGAGTTGGATGGGGAAATAATGCACCCCACTCCCTGCGGCGCCCATCTCTCCCTGAACAACTCCAGGGTAATTCTCTGTTTATTTTTTTTTGTAATGCATCACTCCTGTTTATTTTTTTTTATGGACACCCCCCTTTTTATTAATTTAACCCCCACACTACCACCTAAGTGCAGTAGTGCTTATTTTTTCCCCAGCACCCATGGTGTGTGTGTGCAGGTGTGAGACACAGTGAAAGACACAAAGTGCACAAATTTTTATTCAAATTCCACCATCAGGAAGATAGGAAAATTCCCTGTTTATATCTGCTGCTCGGGGCTCCTTAATTAGCACAGGTTAATGACCCCAGTCAAGGATCTCATTGTCAATAAGATCCACCTGGTTCCAATCACTCCACTATGCTTAATGTACTTGCCCTTTTCATTGTGTCCAGCAAATGTGGGCACTGTTGCCTGTTAAGGTGACACTGATTCCACCCACCCTGGGCCCTGTCTGCTCCATTTTTCAGCTACATTGTACATCTAGACAATGGGGAGTGATGGCCCTGAACGCAGCTTGCAGTGAAGATTCCAGGAGGAGGCAGCAGTGAGCTCGGGCCCAGTATGAGATCTGGTGGCATCAGCAGCAGCTGCTTCGGGGAGGTCGGCCCGAAGCAGACTCACGGCGTCGGCAAAGTCAAGTTTGGGCTGTGTGGTACCCAGCGGCATCGATGAAGTCTACATTGGCGAGAACTCAAAGCGGCAAGAGCACCGATGCCGGTGAGATGACACTGAAGAGTGGCAACTTCCATTCCAGCCATGACAGCAACGGTGAAGGGGAGTTGTGCCTGGTCACCAGGCCTGTGGCCCATTACAGAGTACTTAACAAGAAGGACTGCAAAGTTGGACACTTTTTCTTGATTTCTTCATTTTTCCGCCTGTTTATTCTCTGTTTTTATTTATTTTCCGTGTTTTAAGATCGCGTCAGAATGTGGTGACACTATGCTACACCATTTACTGTATTTCTAACAAGATACATCTGACAATAAATAAAGCACTGAGCTCAGGATGGTCACCAGGTACTTCTGTGTCCCCTTTTTACCTTGCACTACCCTGTCAGCCCATTTCAACTCTTACTCCCATCCCACAATATGGAGACTCACCACAATGAACTTTGCCTCCAACTGTCCTCCCTGCCCTCTGACCCCTGTGGTGATTCTCACCTTGCTCTCCTACACTCCCTTTGTGGAGGCCATGGTGGTAGTGTCTGTCAGTAACCTCCATCTCTGCTTCCCTACAATGCCATCCAATGCTATTTTACAGACGTCCCATACACTATGAGGCACCCCCAACATTGTCCTTCTTCCTGCTGCCACAGATGCCTTTGCTTTCCACCACAAGCGTTGATACATCCCTTCCTTTAGGCCAATGATTCCTCTGCTGCCACTACTGGCCTCTCCCACAAAATCCTTAACAATGTACAGACACTCTGGACTGTATTCGTTCCAGATCTCAGACTGACTTTGAGGAGCAGACCTTTGGATGCGACTGACCAGACCTCTGACCACTGACTTTGCAGCTCCCCGACTGACAAAATGACTGTGTATGATGGCCCTAAATGATGACCCCCTTATCCAGACAGATCCCCTGAGAGTGAGAACTGGAACTGATGGCTGGCTATAGTCAAGCCCCCATGCTGTGTGTTCACTGGCCAATACCAGGCTCAACCTTAATGAGACTGTGGACCAGGCTTCACCATATCTCCAACAGGGCAATTGGGTTGAATAACTAGGCAGCATGATATCACACAGACAACTGGCATGTGCTGCAAGCATCAAACTGGCATATCCATGTAGCAGGCAGGTGCTCCCTAAACCCCAGATACATCCAGACTAATCAGCCTGACAAGTAGCCTGTGTCTGTCTGAAGGACCAACATACCCACAGGCAAGGCATGGCACAGCAAGGCTGGGATTCTGCAAGGGAGCATGCGGATTGCCACAAATCAAACAAGCAGCTCTGACATGTAGCCAGCTCCAATCCATGCACTGGGTGCCTTGCACATATGTGTAAACCATCTCTGCAGTAACCTTTCAATACTGACTTCCTCAGACTGCGCCTTCCAAACCCAAGACCACTTCCAACGGGAAGGACAAGGACAGCAGATGCATGGAAACATCACCACCTTCGAGTTCCCCTTTAAGCCACTCACCAGCCTGATTTGGAAATATGTCACTGCTCCTTCTCAGTTGCTGGGTCAAAACCCCAGAATTGCCTCCCTAAGGGCATTGTGGGTTAACGCCAGCAGGTGGACTGCAGCGGTTCAAGAAGGCAGCTCACCACCACTTTCTCAAGGGGCAAGTAGGGATAGACCACTTGTCTAGATTAGAGTGGTGCTGGAAAAGCACA
>NW_025199829.1:0-6174 GCF_004010195.1 Chiloscyllium plagiosum | reverse complement strand
TGCCTGTGACGGACTACATGTGATCGAGTGCCTGTGATCAAGTGCCTGTGAACAAGTGCCTGTGATTGAGTGCCTGTGATTGAGTGCCTGTGACCCAATGCCTGTGATTGATTGCCTGCGACTGAGTGCCTGTGACCGAGTGCCTGTGATTGAGTGCCTGTGATCGAGTGCCTGTGATTGAGTGCTTGTGAACAAGGTCCTGTGATTGAGTGCCTGTGACCGAGTTCCTGTGATCGAGTGCCTGTGACAGAATGCCTGTGATTGAGTGCCTGTGATTGAGTACCTGTGAATGAGTGCCTTTGATTGAGTGCCTGTGACTGAATGCCTGTGACTGACTGCCTGTGTCCGAGTGCCTGTGATTGAGTGCCTGTGATTGAGTGCCTGTGACCGAATGCCTGTGAATGATTTTCTGTGATTGGGTGCCTGTGATGAGTGCCTGTGACCGAGTGCCTGTGATTGAGTGCCTTTGACTGAGAGCCGGTGACGGAGCGCCTGTGATGGAATGCCTGTGATTGAGTGCCTGTGACCCAGTGTCTGTGATTTATTGCCTGTGACTGACTGCCTGTGATCAAGTGCGTGTGACTGACTGCCTGTGACCGAGTTCCTGTGATCGTGCCTGCGATCGAGTGCCTGTCACCAAGTGCCTGTGACTGAGTGCCTGTGATCGATTGCCTGTGACCGAGTGACAGAGATTGAGGGTCTGTGACTGGGTGACTGTGACTGAGTGCCTGTGATCGGGTTTGTGTGACTGACTGCCTGTGATCGAGTGCCTTTGACTGAGCGCCTGTGAGCGACCACCTGTGATTGAGTGCCTGTGACTGAGTTCCTGTGACTGAGTGCATGTGACCGAGTGCCTGTGATCGAGTGCCTGTGATCAAGTGCCTGTGACTGAGTGCCTGTGACCGAATGCCTGTGATCGAGTGCATGTGACTGACTGCCTGCGATTGAGTGCCTGTGATTGAGTGCCTGTGATTGAGTACCAGTGATTGAGTACCTGTGTCGAGTCCCTGTGATCGAGTGCCTGTGATCGAGTGCCTGTGATGGACTGCCTGTGATCGTGTGCCTGTGACTGAGTGCCTGTAATTAAGTGCCTGTGACTGAGTGCCTGTGATCAAGTGCCTGTAATTGAGTGCCTGTGATTGAGTGCCAGTGACCCAGTGCCTGTGAATGAGTGCCTGTGAGCGAGTGCGTGTGACTGACTGCCTGTGATTGAGTGCCTGTGACGGAGGGCCTGTGATTGAGTGCCTGTGATAGAGTACCTGTGTCGAGTGCCAGTGATCATGTGCCTGTGATTGAGTACTAGTGACCGAGTGCCTGTGAATGAGTGCCTGTGATCGAGTGCCTGTGACTGAGTGCCTGTGACTGGGTGCCTGTGACTGAGTGCCTGCGACCGAGTGCCCGTGATTGAGAGCCTGTGACCGAGTGCCTGTGATCGAGTGTGTGTGACTGACTGCCTGTGATTGAGTGCCTGTGATTGAGTGCCTGTGACCCAGTGCCTGTGATTGAATGCCTGTGATCGAGTACCTGTGTCGAGTGGCTTTGATCGAGTGCCTGTGACAGAGTGACTGTGACAGAGTGACTGTGAATGAGTGCCTGTGAGCGAGTGCCTGTGATTGAGTGCCTGTGATCAAGTGCCTGTGATTGAGTGCCTGTGACCAATGCCTGTGATTGATTGCCTGTGATGTAGTGCCTGTGAGCGAGTGCCTGTAATTGAGTGCCTGTGATCGAGTTCCTGTGAATGAGTGCTTGTGAGCGAGTGCCTGTGACTGAGTGCCTGTGTTCGAGTGCCTGTGACTGAGTGCCTGTGATCAGTGCCTGTGACCCAGTACCTGTGATTGGGTGCCTGTGACTGAGTGTATGTGACTGAGTGCCTGTGATCGAGTGCCGGTGATCGAGTGCCTGTGACTGAGTGCCTGTGACAGATTGCCTATGATCGCGTGCCTGTGACCGATTACCAGTGATTGGGTGCCTGTGACTGAGTGCCTGTGACCGAGTGCCGGGATTGTGTGCCTGTTTCCGAGTGCCTGTGATCGAGTGCATGTGACTGACTGCCTGTGATTGAGTGCCTGTCATTGAGTGCCTGTGATCGAGTACCTGTGTCGAGTGCCTGTGATCGAGTGTCTGTGATTGAGTACCTGTGATTGAGTGCCAGTGACCCAGTGCCTGTGAATGAGTGCCTGTGAGCAAGTGTCTGTGACTGAGTGCGTGTGACTGACTGCCTGTGATTGAGTACCTGTGACCGAGTGCCTGTGATTGAGTGCCTTTGATCGAGTACCTGTGTCGAGTGCCTGTGATTGTGTGCCTGTGACAAGAGTGCCTGTGATCGAGTGCCTGTGACCGAGTGCCTGTGGTCGATTACCTGTGTCGAGTGCCTTTGATCAAGTGCCTGTGATTGAGTGCATGTGACAGAGTGACTGTGAATGAGTGCCTGTGCCTGTGAGCGAGTGCCTGTCATTGAGTGCCTGTGATTGAGTGCCTGTGACCGAGTGCCTGTGACCGAGTGCCTGTGATTGAGTGCCTGTGATCGAGTGCCCGTGACGGAGTGCCTGTGACTGAGTGCCTGTGACTAAGTGACTGTGACCGAGTGCCTGTGATTGAGTGCCTGTGACCCAGTGCCTGTGATTGAGTGCCTGTGACCGAGTGCCTGTGATTGAGTGCCTTTGATCGAGAACCTGTGTCGAGTGCCTGTGATCGTGTGCCTGTGTTTGAATGCCAGTGACCGAGTGCCTGTGACTGAGTGCCTGTGACCGAGTGCCTGTGACAAGAGTGCCTGTGATCGAGTGCCTGTGACCGAGTGCCTGTGATTGAGTACCTGTGTCAATGTGATTGAGTGCCTGTGACAGAGTGACTGTGAATGAGTGCCTGTGAGCGAGTGCCTGTGATTGAGTGCCTGTGACCGAGTGCCTGTGATTGAGTGCCTGTGATCGAGTGCCCGTGACGGAGTGCCTGTGACTGTGTGCCTGTGACAGGATGACTGTGAGCGAGTGCCTGTGATTGAGTGCCTGTGATTGAGTGCCTGTGACCGAGTGCCTGTGACTGAGTGCCAGTGACCGAGTGCCTTTGAATGAGTGCTTGTGAGCGAGTGCCTGTGACTGAGTGCCTGTGATCGAGTGCCTGTAACCGAGTGCCTGTGACCCAGAACCTGTGATTGGGTGCCTGTGACTAAGTGTATGTGACCGAGTGCCTGTGATCGAGTGCCGGTGATCGAGTGCCTGTGACTGAGTGCCTGTGACAGATTGCCTATGATCGCGTGCCTGTGACCGATTACCAGTGATTGGGTGCCTGTGACTGAGTGCCTGTGACCGGGTGCCGGGATTGAGTGCCTGTTTCCGCAGCCTGTGATCGAGTGCATGTGACTGACTGCCTGTGTCGAGTGCCTGTGATCGAGTGTCTGTGATTGAGTACCTGTGATTGAGTGCCAGTGACCCAGTGCCTGTGAATGAGTGCCTGTGAGCAAGTGTCTGTGACTGAGTGCGTGTGACTGACTGCCTGTGATTGAGTGCCTGTCATTGAGTGCCTGTGATCGAGTACCTGTGTCGAGTGCCTGTGATTGTGTGCCTGTGACAAGAGTGCCTGTGATCGAGTGCCTGTGACCGAGTGCCTGTGGTCGATTACCTGTGTCGAGTGCCTTTGATCAAGTGCCTGTGATTGAGTGCATGTGACAGAGTGACTGTGAATGAGTGCCTGTGAGCGAGTGCCTGTGATTGAGTGCCTGTGATTGAGTGCCTGTGACCGAGTGCCTGTGATTGAGTGCCTGTGATCAAGTGCCCGTGACGGAGTGCCCGTGACTGAGTGCCTGTGACTAAGTGCCTGTGACCGAGTGCCAGTGACCGAGTGCCTGTGATTGAGTGCCTGTGACCGAGTGCCTGTGACTGAGTGCCTGTGATCGAGTGCCTGTGACCGAGTGCCTGTGATCGAGTGCCTGTGACGGAGTGCCTGCGATCGAGTGCCTGTGACTGAGTACCTGTGATTGGGTGCCTGTGACTGAGTGTATGTGACCGAGTGCCTGTGATCGAGTGCCGGTGATGGAGTGCCTGTCGCTGAGTGCCTGTGACGGATTGCCTATGATCGCGTGCCTGTGACCGATTACCAATGATTGGGTGCCTGTGATTGAGTGCCTGTGACCGAGTGCCGGGATTGAGTGCCTGTTTCCGAGTGCCTGTGATCGAGTGCATGTGACTGACTGCTTGTGATTGAGTGCTTGTCATTGAGTGCCTGTGATCGAGTACCTGTGATCGAGTGCCTGTGACCGAGTGCATGTGACTGACTGCCTGTGATTGAGTTCCTGTGATTGAGTGCCTGTGAGTGAGTGCCTGTGATTGAGTGCCTGTGATCGAGTGCCTGTGATCGAGTGCCTGTGACCGAGTGGCTGTGACCTGAATGCCTGTAACGGAGTGCCTGTGATGTAGTGCCTGTGAGCGAGTGCCTGTAATTGAGTGCCTGTGACCGAGTGCCTGTGACCCAGTGCCTGAGATTGAGTGCCTGTGACTGGGCGACTGTGAGCGAGTGCCTGTGACCGAGTGCCTGTGACCCAGTGCCTGCGATGAGTGCCGGTGTCCGAGTGCCTGTGATCGAATCCCTGTGACTGAGTGCCTACGTTTGAGTGCCTGTGACAGGATAACTGTGAGCGAGTGCCTGTGATTGAGTGCCTGTGATTGAGTGCCTGTGATTGAGTGCCTGTGACCCAGTGCCTGTGATTGATTGCCTGTGACAGACAGCCTGAGATCGAGTGCGTGTGACTGACTGCCTGTGATCGAGTGCCTGTGATTGAGTGCTTGGGAACGATTGCCTGTGATAGAGTGCCTGTGATCGAGTGCCTATGATCGAGTGCCTGTGACCCGAGTGCCTGTAATGGAGTGCCTGTGATGTAGTGCCTGTGAGCGAGTGCCTGTGACCCAGTGCCTGTGACCAAGTGCCTGTGATGAGTGCCGGTGTCCGAGTGCCTGTGATTGAGTGCCTGGGTCCGAGTGCCTGAGATTGAGTGCCTGTGACTGGGTGACTGTGAGCGAGTGCCTGTGATTGAGTGCCTGTGACCGAGTGCCTGTGACCCAGTGCCTGTAATGAGAGCCGGTGTCTGAGTGCCTGAGATTGAGTGCCTGTGACAGGATGACTGTGAGCAAGTGCCTGTGATTGAGTGCCTGTGACCCAGTGCCTGTGACCCAGTGCCTGTGATTGATTGCCTGTGACTGAGTGCCTGTGATCGAGTGCGTGTGACTGAGTGCCTGAGATTGAGTGCCTGTGACTGGGTGACTGTGAGCGAGTGCCTGTGATCGAGTGCCTATGATCGAGTGCCTGTGACCCAGAGCCTGTGATGAGTGCCGGTGTCCGAGTGCCTGTGATCGAGTGCCTGTGACCGAGTGCCTGAGATTGAGTGCCTGTGACTGGGTGACTGCGAGCGAGTGCCAGTGATTGAGTGCCTGTGACTGAGTGCCTGTGACCCAGTGCCTGTAATGAGAGCCGGTGTCTGAGTGCCTGAGATTGAGTGCCTGTGACAGGATGACTGTGAGCAAGTGCCTGTGATTGAGTGCCTGTGATCGAGTGCCTGTCATTGAGTGCCTGTGACCCAGTGCCTGTGATTGATTGCCTGTGACTGAGTGCCTGTGATCGAGTGCACCCAGTGCCTGTGATGAGTGCCAGTGTCCGAGTGCCTGTGATCGAGTGCCTGTGACCGAGTGCCTGTGATTGATTGCCTGTGACTGAGTGCCTGTGATCGAGTGTGTGTGACTGAGTGCCTGAGATTGAGTGCCTGTGACTGGGTGACTGTGAGCGAGTGCCAGTGATTGAGTGCCTGTGACCGAGTGCCTGTGACCCAGTGCCTTTAATGAGAGCCGGTGGCTGAGTGCCTGAGATTGAGTGCCTGTGACCGGATGACTGTGAGCGAGTGCCTGTGATTGAGTGCCTATGATCGAGTGCCTGTGATTGAGTGCCTGTGACCCAGTGCCTGTGATTGATTGCCTGTGACTGAGTGCCTGTGATCGTGTGCGTGTGACTGTGTGCCTGAGATTGAGTGCCTGTGACTGGGTGACTGTGAGCGAGTGCCTGTGATTGAGTGCCAGTGACCGAGTGCCTGTGACCCAGTGCCTGTGATGAGTGCCAGTGTCCGAGTGCCTGTGATCGAGTGCCTGTGAACGGGTGCCTGAGATTGAGTGCCTGTGACCCAGTGCCTGTGATTGA
>NW_025199828.1:0-6174 GCF_004010195.1 Chiloscyllium plagiosum | reverse complement strand
CTACTCCATCTCCAACTCCCCCATTCCCCACCAACCTCTGTCACTCCAAACTTCTTGAATATGTTCTCACCTCCCAAATCGGTGCCCAATTTTCTAACAACCCCATGTTTGAAACCTCCCAACAGCCTCGCGATCCGATCAAATACAATAGAATATCCTTTTATTGTCACATGTACTCCATTGTAGGAGTGCAGTGAAAAGTATTTACAACGTCTGCCTTCTTATGGCGCCATATTATGAGTCCCGGCATACAATTCTTGGACATAGCAGAGGAATGAAAGTAGTTGCATTCCGGGACTCACTGACCACACGGTGCTTCAGGACTCACATCCCACACGGCGTTCCGGGACTCACTGCCCACATGGTGTTCCAGGACTCACTGTTCACACGGTGTTCCAGGACTCACTGACCACACGGTGCTTCAGGACTCACATCCCACACGGCGTTCCGGGACTCACATCCCACACGGCGTTCCGGGACTCACTGCTCACACAGCGTTCCGGGACTCACTGCCCACATGGTGTTCCAGAACTCACTGTCCACACGGTGTTCCAGGACTCTCAGCTCACACGGTGCTTCAGGACTCACTGCCCGCACGTCGTTCCGGGACTCACATCCCACACGGCGTTCTGGGACTCACTGACCACACGGTGTTCCGAGTCTCACTGACCACACGGCATTCCGGGACTCACTGCTCACACGGCGTTCCGGGACTCACTGACCACACGGTGTTCCGGGACTCACTGACCACATGGCGTTCCGGGACTCACATCCCACACGGCGTTCCGGGACTCATTGTCCACACAGTGCTCCAGGACTCACTGCCCACACCTGTTCTGGGACTCTCTGCCCACACAGCGTTCCAGGACTCACTCTCCACACAGTGCTCCAGGACTCACTGCTCACACGGTGCTCCAGGACTCACTGCCCACACCTGTTCTGGACTCTCTGCCCACACGGCATTCGGGATTCACAGCCCACACGGTGTTCCAGGACTCACTGTCCACACGGCGTTCCGAGACTCACTGCCCACACAGCGTTCCGGGACTCACTGTGCACACGGTGTTCCGGGACTCACTGTGCACACGGGTGTTCCGGGACTCATTGTCCACACAGCGTTCCGGGACTCACTGCCCGCACGTCGTTCCGGGACTCACATCCCACACGGCGTTCTGGGACTCACTGACCACACAGTGTTCCGGGTCTCACTGACCACACGGCATTCCGGGACTCACTGCTCACACGGCGTTCCGGGACTCACTGACCACACGGTGTTCCGGGACTCACTGACCACATGGCGTTCCGGGACTCACATCCCACACGGCGTTCCGGGACTCATTGTCCACACAGTACTCCAGGACTCACTGCCCACACCTGTTCTGGGACTCTCTGCCCACACGGCGTTCCAGGACTCACTCTCCACACAGTGCTCCAGGACTCACTGCTCACACGGTGCTCCAGAACTCACTACCCACACCTGTTCTGGGAGTCTCTGCCCACACGGCATTCGGGATTCACAGCCCACACGGTGCTCCAGGACTCACTACCCACACCTGTTCTGGGAGTCTCTGCCCACACGGCATTCGGGATTCACAGCCCACACGGTGTTCCGGGACTCACTGCCCACACGGCGTTCCGGGACTCACTGCCCACACAGCGTTCCGGGACTCACTGTGCACACGGTGTTCCGGGACTCACTGTGCACACGGTGTTCCGGGACTCATTGTCCACACAGCGTTCCGGGACTCACTGCCCACACGGTGTTCCAGGACTCACTGCCCACACGGTGTTCCGGGACTCACTGTGCACACGGTGTTCCGGGACTCACTGTCCACACAGCGTTCCGGCGCTCTGCCCACACGGTGTTCCAGGGCTCACTGCCCACACGATGTTCCAGGACTCACTGCCCACACGGCGTTCCGGGACTCACTGTGCACACGGTGTTCCGGGACTCACTGTGCACACGGTGTTCCGGGACTCACTGTCCACACAGCGTTCCGGCGCTTTGCCCACACGCGTTCCAGGACTCACTGCCCACACTTGTTCTGGGACTCTCTGCCCACACGGCATTCCGGGACTCACAGCTCACATGGCATTCCGGGACTCACAGCTCATATGGCGTTCCGGGACTCTGCCCACACGGCGTTCCGGCACTCTCTGCCCACACGACGTTCCGGGGCTCACTGTCCGCACGGCATTCTTGGACTCTGCCCACACAGTGTTCTGGGACTCACTGCCCACATGCAGTCCGGGACTCCCTGCCCACATGGAGTTGCAGTTAGATAGGATAATGAAGTAGGCACGGTGGTACAGTAGTTAGCACTGTTGCCTCACAGCGCCAGAGACCCGGGTTCAATTCCCACCTCAGGCGACTGACTGTGTGGAGTTTGCACATTCTCCCCGTGTCTGCGTGGGTTTCCTCCGGGTGCTCCGGTTTCCTCCCACAGTCCAAAACTGTGCAGGTCAGGTGAATTGGCCATGCTAAATTGCCCGTAGTGTTAGGTGCAGGGATAAATGTGCAGGGAATGGGTCTGGGTGGGTTGCGCTTCGGCGGGTCGTTGTGGACTTGTTGGGCCGAAGGGCCTGTTTCCACACTGTAAGTAATCTAATCTAATCTAATCTAATCTCGGCGTTTGGTACTCTTGCCTTTATTGGTCAGAGCATCGAGTATATGAGTTGGGAATTCATGTTGCACCTTTGGAATACTGTTGCAATTCTGGTCTCCCTGCTGTAGGAAAGATGTTGTGAAACTTGAAAGGATTCAGAAACAATTTACAAGTATGTTGCCAGGGTCAGAGAGTTTGAGCTATAGGGAAAGGCTGAATAAGCTGGGACTATTTTCCCTGGAGTGTCAGAGGCTATGGGGTGACCTTATAGATGTTTATAGAATCATGAGGGGCATAGATAGGGTAAATAGACAAGGTCTTTTCCCTGGGATGAGGGAGTCCAAACTAGAGGGAATAGGTTTAGGGTGAGAGGGGAAACATATAAAAGGGACCTAAGGGGCAACTTTTTCACACAGAGGGTGGTACGTGTATGGAATGAGCTGCCAGAGGGAGTGGTGGAGGCTGGTACAATTACAGCATTTCAAAGGCATCCGGATAGGTATATGAATAGGAACGGTTTGCAGGGATATGGGCGAAGTGCTGGCAAACAGGACTACATTAGTTTACGATATCAGTTGGCATGGATGAGTTGGACGCCTCTATGACCCTTCCCTAGAATTCAATCTGTCAGTCTCAGATTCAACACCAATGTCCATTTGTGGAAGAGAGTTCCAGATTTCTATCACCCTCTGTGTGATGCATTGTTTTCTAATTTCATTCCTGAAAGAGTTGGCTCTAAAGATTTGCCTCTTCCTGTTGGTATGAGACTTGCTAACCAGCAGAAATGGTTTATCTCTGTTCACCCTATCTACTCCCCCCCCCCAAATTTTGAAAATTTCAACCAAATCACCTTTTAACTTTCTTAGCAATATGGAGCTAGCATTGGGATGTTATGGCACAGTGGGTAGTGTTCCTATCTCTGGACCAGAAGCCCTGGGTTTAGGTCTCACCTGCTCGAGAGGGGCGTCATGACACCTCGGAATGTGTTGATTAGAAAATATTGACAATGCTAGTTTTGTGGAATCTCTCCTAACCGCTCGAGTCTGAGTACCAGTCTGGTGAATATATAGTGACCTCTCTCCAAGTCTAATACCTCTTCCCTAAGCCACTCACTGGACTTGAAATATTAACTTTGTTTTGGATGTAGGTTTGCTCACTGAGTTGCAAGATTCATTTCAAGACGTTTCGTTACCTTACTAGGCAACATCTTCAGTGCAACTCATGCGAAGCAATGCTGAAAATTCCTGTTTTCTGTTTATATGTTTGGGTTTCTTTGGGTTGGTGATGTTATTTCCTGTGGTGAAGTCATTTCCTGTTCCTTTTCTCAGAGGGGTGGTAGATATGGTCTAACTCGATGTGTTTGTTGATAGAGTTCCAGTTAGAATGCCATGCTTCTAGGAATTCTCGTGTGTGTCTTTGTTTGGCTTGTCCTAGGATAGATGTGATGTGCCAATCGAAGTGGTGTCCCTCCTTATCTCCTTATATAAGGATACTAGTGAGAGAGGCTCATGTGGTTTTGTGGCTAGTTGATGTTCATGTATTCTGGTGGCTAGTTTTCTGCCTGTTTGTCCAATGTGAAATTTGTTACAGACCTTGCACGGTACTTTGTAAATGACATTAGTTTTGCTTGTTGTCTGTATAGGGTCTTTCAAGTTCATTAGCTGCTGTTTTAGTGTGTTGGTGGGTTTGTGGGCTACCATGATGCCAAGGGGTCTGAGTAGTCTGGCAGTCATTTCCAAGATGTCTTTGATGTAGGGGAGAGTGGCTAGGGTTTCTGGATGAGTTTTGTCTGCTTGTTTGGGTTTGTTGCTGAGAAATTGGAAGACTGCGTTCATTGGGTACCCATTCTTTTTGAATACACAGTATAGTGATTTTGTTTCTGCTCTGCATAGTTCCTTAATGCTGCAGTGTGTGTTGGCTCGTTGAATTAATGTTCTGATGCAGCTTCATTTGTGAGTGTTGGGATGATTGCTTCTGTAATTCAATATTTGGTCTGTATGTGTTGTTTTCTTTTCGATGCTGGTTTGAAGTTCCCCATTGGCTGTTCGCTCTACTGTGACATCTAGGAATGGCAGTCTGTTGTTGTTTCCGACTCTTCAGTGAATTTTATGCCAGTAAGGGTATTCCAACCGGAACTCTATGAATAAACACATTGAGTTAGACCCTATCTGCCACTCCCCTGAGAAAAGGGACAAGAAGTGACTTCACCACAGGAAATAACATCACCACAGGAAGTGACATCACCAACTCAAAGAAACCCAAACATATAAATAGAAAGCAGAAATTTTCAGCATTGCTTCACCTGAGGCCCACTGAAGATGTTACCTATTAGGGTAACGAGACATCTAGAAATGAACCTTGCAGCTCAGCGAGCAAACCTGCATTAAAAACCTCAACCTGAGCTACAAATCTTCTCAAAACTCGCTAAGACCTATGAGCGCAATATGCTAAAACTGGCCCGAAAATGGGAAACAAATGCCATCCTACAGAGTGACACCCACGAACAGCTGTACCTCCTGCACAAATGCCTAAGGAACAGGTACTACCTAAATGTCTTCAATACAAACCTCCCTTTAACACCCCATTAGCCATAAGGATAGCAGAGCAAAACGGCCGCGGAATGCTTCGAGAAATGATTAATGATGCCCACAACAGACTCTGTAAATACAACCGGGAAAGTTTGCATCAAAAATCTTTACTCAGTCATGCAACAGACCATGAATGGATGGACACAGTACAACATGCCAGAGATATTAGACAGCGACAAACACAGAAAATGAAGACACCAGACCTGCAGAAAAAATTAGACAAACTTACACATAGTAACAACACTGACAACACAGAAGTATGGATAAAAAACTTATCTGACCGACCCTTAACAGATACTGAAAAAGCCGTCTTAATAAGAGGATTAAATTACAACTGCCAGGATGCGGACAAGAACGATTTCTTAGCAACATTAGAAACAACACTAAAAGACAACCAACTCACAGAAGAAACCCAGCAAACCATCAGACAGGTAGTCACGCCAACATTAAGCAGATAAAAGGAAGGAAACACACTCAATACACAAGAAAGGAAAGCACTGGAAAGACTAGAAAAAAGATAAAAACATTGTTATCCTACCTGCAGACAAAGGACTCTTGACAATCATTCTAAATCGAAGAGACTATATTGAAAAAGTGAACGCACTACTTACAGATACCAACACTTACCAACAGGTGGCGAAATACCCAATCCCACAACAAGAGAACTGAATCACAGCCCTACTCAAAACACTTCAGAAATCTGGATAAATAAGTAAGACCGACTTCCAGAAAATGAAACCAGACGGATCCAACACACCACACTTCTACTGATTATCCAAATTTCACAAACCAGGAGCTCCCCTCAGAACCATAGTCTCGCTACCTGGAACATCAACTTACAGACTGGCCAAGGAGCTACACCAAAGACTAAAACCCTTAGTAGAAGACTCACGCCACTCCATCCACTCTACCCAAGAATTCCTGAAGACCATCAAAGACATTAAGATAGAAGAGGATGGAATAATGGTTTCCTTTGATGT
>NW_025199827.1:0-6173 GCF_004010195.1 Chiloscyllium plagiosum | reverse complement strand
GAGTGGTGTTGGTGGGGGTGGAAGTGGTGGCGACCACGGCAGTCGAGAGGGGTGGAAGTCACTGAGCATGTGACATCAGCGAGAGTGTTCCATCACCGTTCTGATGTGTGCCTTGTAGATAGTGGAGAGGCTTTCAGAGTCATGCAATGGAGTACTCAGTGGTGTATTCTTGCCCTCCGACCTGCTCTTGTAGACACGTCTATCATGAATTCAGTTCAGTTTTTAGCTCAATGGTAATTCTTAGATGTTGATCATAGGGGACTCAGCATTGGCAAAGCCATTGAATGTCAAGAGGTGTTATTTGGGTGATCTCTTACTGCTGGTAGTAATTGCTTCATGTTTGTGCGGTATGAAGGTTAATTGTCACTTGCCAGCTCTGGCCTGGAAGTTGCCAGGATCTTGTTGCAGAGCCACATGGAGTGCTTCAGTATCTGAGGAGGGAAGAATGCTGCTGAACATTGTGTGAGTATTAGCGAACCCTCGGACTCATGACATTCTGACTGAGGGAAGGTCAGTTATATAGTCACTAAAGATAGTTAGGGCGAGGACACAATCTTGAGGACCTCCTGCTGTGAGGGCCTGGAGCTTAGATGGCTGACCTCCACCAACCGCACCAATTTCAATAAGATTGGAGTCACATGTAGCTCAGACCATTGACTCTCATATTAATTTGTCTCTATTCGGTTTTGAGAAAATGGCAATACAGTCAGACTAAGTGGCCGCTATCAACTACATTAACATAAATTCATTGTGAACAATTGTAGACCATCCAGTTTGATTCTGATGAAAATGGGTTAATAGATTTGCTCAGTAAAATATTTGAAGTAAAAATGGATGAGCAGAGGGAATTATTTTCCCATGCAAAGGAAGGTACTAAGTAGAAATGGAGCAGAATGGTTTACATGTGTGTGAGGTAAACATGGTTTGTGTATATGTCTATGTATATATGCACACACTTACACATCTGTGTGTATGTGTGTAAATATTTAAGACATTCTTCCACATTATGAGTATTTTATTAAGAACTCGATCTTTCATTTAGTCTTAAAGGACTTTGCAACGTTGTTATCTGAAAAATTGGAATTTGGAAACTAGGGTTCAGGGAACAGTTTTAACCCGGCCTTCGTAAGGATGGGAACAGTATTGAGAAGGAGAAATACATAAAGCAGAACACCAACCTCGCTCTCAGTCTCTCTGAAGTGATTTCGAGTTGATGTGAGCAGGGATTGTAGGTTTGAGAGCTATAAAGTGGACCAATCCTGAAATCTGGAGGAATTGTAACCAAGGAGACGAGGGCGGAAATTACAGGGACTCTGACTCCAACCTTTAATTCCTCTCTAGACCCAGTGGAGGTGTCAGAGGACTGCAGGACAGCTGATCTGTTTCCCCTTTTCAAGAAGGGTACAAGAGACTGACCAGGGAGTGTCGCATCAGTGTTAGGGAAACGGTTGGAGAAAATTCCAAAGGAGAGTATTAATCTCCATTTGGAGAGGTAAGGTTTGATCACGGATAGACAGCACAGCTTTGTCAAAGGGAGGTCATGCCGAATAAATCTGGTGGAGTTTATTGAGTAGGTGAGTAGAGGAGGATAGAGCAATGAATGTAGTTCATATGGATTTCTGTAATGCCTTTGACAAGATCCCAGAAAGAGTCATAGAGATATACAGCATGGAAGCAGATCCTTCACATGGGAGATTGAGAACCAAGTTAAAGACACATAGCACCCAGAGTAACTTGGCAAGTTGGCTCCAAATCTGGCTCAGTCAGAGGAGACAGAGGATGTTGGTAAAAGTCTACTTGTATAAGTCGTGTACCACAGGGATCAGTGCCAGGCCCCTTATTATTTGTGATATTGATAAATGGTATTGATTGTGTTTGCGTGTGCGTGTGTGCATTGGGACTAGGGGATGAGAGGGTCCAGGTGTCAATTTGGGATGATAGGTAAGTTTGTGGATGACAGCAATATTAACTGGGTGGATGGCAGTGAGGAAAATAGTTTGAGGTTAAAGATAGATGTCAATAGATTGGTAAGATGGGCAGATCAGTAGCAGATGAAATGTAACCAATTAAAAATAAATTGATAAATGTGAAGTGATGCACTTTGTCAGAAGTTACAAGACAAGGCAGCACTCAATGTGTGGTAGGACCCTCGGAATCTCAGAGGAACAGAAAGGTCTTGAAGTGATTGTTAACAGATCCCTGAAGGCAGCTGGACAGGTCAATAGGGGAGTTCAGAAGGCATTGAGGTCACATGCCTTTCCTAATAGAGTTATCTATTATAAGAGCAGGAAGGTCCTCTGGAAGGAGCTGTACATGAGTCATACAGTCATGGAAACAGGCCCTTTGGCCCAATGTGCCCATGCCACTCAGTTTTCACAATTAAACTCTTCCCATTTGCCTGCATTTAGTCCATACCCTTCCAGACCTGTCCCATCCATGTAACTGCTCAAATTGTACTCACTTCCACCACTTCCTCTGGCAGCCCGTTCCAAATACTCACCACCCTCTGTGAGAAAACAAATTGCCCCGTGGGCCTTTTATATCTCTTCCCTTAAACCTATGCCCTCTAATTTTCAGGGAACATCTGTTGACTATCTACCTTATCTTGGCCTCTCATGATTTTATAAATCTTCAGAAGGTCATTCCCTCAGTCTCCCATGCTCCAGAAATATGTCCCAACCTATTCAACCTCTCCTTATAACTCAAACCTTCCAGTCCAGGGAGCATCCTAGTAAATCCTTTTTGTATTCCGACAAGTTTATTAATATCCTCTCTACAGTCGGGTGACCAGAACTTCACGCAGTACTTCAAATGTGGCCTCACCATTGTCTCATAGAGCTGGAACAAGACATCCGGATTCCTGTACTCAGTCCTCTGACCAATGAAAGAAAACATAGATCTCTGTGTTCTGCAACATTCCCCAAGACCCTTAAATTGACTATACAAGTCCCAGGCATCAGCCCTTCCTGTGGAGGAACAGAAAGTTCAGGAAGTGAGAAGGGCAGCAGAATTAACAGATTAGTTCATGCTGGTGCATACGATAACTTCCAGCCAGAACGCCATCCTGTGAGGGATCGAATTTGGGAGAAAGGGAGATTCTACACTACTAAACCCAGAGTGGAGAGCACATGGGTAACATTTTACCACAGGTAAAAAGGATCCCAAGACGGTGGACAGGAGATGAAAGGCCTCAGGTGTTTTCACTGTAATGGAGTGGGACACAGAAAATGACAGTGCCAGTGGTTTCAGAAGGGCACTGGGAAAAGGTGTTAACACTGCCAGAAGGTGGGACACGTACAGACACAGTGCTGCTCGTTAAAGAAAGTTAAAAATCACACAACACCAGGTTATAGTCCAACAGGTTTAATTGGAAGCACACTAGCTTTCGGAGTGACGCTCCTTCATCAGCACACTAGCTCCGAAAGCTAGCGTGCTTCCAATTAAACCTGTTGGACTATAACCTGGTGTTGTGTGATGTTTAACTTTGTACACCCCAGTCCAACACCAGCATCTCCGAATCGTTAAAGAAAGGCACAATGGAAAAAGATGTAGGAAAAGAAGCTGAGCCTGTGGCCTTAGTGAAGGGAGTAAAGGAGACCCCAATAAGAGCCGAGGAGCTGCAGGAGACTGCACAGCCGAGGCAGGGGCTGGGTATGGGGTTAGTATCTTATCTCTGCAAAGAATTCGACTCTGTGGGTAAAGGTTACTCAGAAAGAACAGGGGGAGAAGGACAAGAAGTTAGAATTTTGAGAGATACATGATCTAACCAAACACTGTTAGTAAGGGATGAGCGAATATGCACTCTTTCCGATCTGTGACCCGAGATTGTGGTAATTTGTGGGATAGGTGCACAGAAATTTAGCGTTCCCTGAGTACGATCAGGTTGGAATGCCAGCTCAAGACTGGGAAAGTTACAGTGGGAGTGATTGACAGTGTGTCCATTCCAAGAATTCAGTTTGTTCTTGGGAATGATTTGGCAGGATAAAAGGTGGGAGTGACACCCTTTGTTGTGGAGAAGCCCAAGGAAGACCAAGAAACTGAGGAGTTAAAGCAGAAATATCCTGGTATTTTCCCAGTTTGTGTGGTAACCAGATCCCATTATCAGGAAAAACCTGAACAGGCAGAGAGTCAGACAGAAGTGTTTAGTCCTGAAAGGCTTAGGGACTTGCAACAGCAAGACAAGGCAATAAAAGATATATATGTGGATGTGTACTCCGAAAAGGAGACAGAGAATGTTCCAGAGGGTTATTATCTGAAAGATAGAATCCTCAGACGGAAATGGAGACCATGGCAGGTTAGTGCAGAGGAGAAATGGGCCAAAATGTTGCCGGTAGCATACAGACAGGAAGTGTTACGGTGAGCACATGAGCTACCTGTAGGAGGTCACCAAGGTGTATGAAAGATTCAGGCGAAGGTACAAAAACATTTTAATTGGCCTGGAATGCACAAGGATGTGGTTAATGTTTGTCGTACATGCCATACATGCCAAATGGTAGGTAAGCCACATGCGGTAATAAAACCAGCACCTTTATTGTCATTTCCCACATTTTGCTTGTGTAGGTCTCTGCCTGAGAACTACAAGTGGGAACCAATATTTGTCAACCATAATGGATGTGTCTACCAGATTTCTGGATGCAATTCCATTACGGAGTACCAAGGCTAAAAGGGTAGTAGGGAGTTAGTATCTTTCTTCACACAGTATGGGCTACCCTGAGAGATTCAGTTCGACCAAGGGTCACATTTCACTGCTAGGCTGTTTGAGGTGGTTATGGATAGCTTCGGTATACAGCACTTTAATCCCAGTGAATATCATCCTGAATCCCAGGGAGCTTTAGAAAGGTGGTATCAGACCTTGACGGCCATGTTGACAACGTACTGTCAGGATTACCTGAATGACTGGGATAAAGGTATTCCATTCATATTGTTTACCATTAGAGATGCCCCAAATGAATCTGCTCAGTTCATTCCCTTTGAGTTAGATTAGATTAGATTACTTACAGTGTGGAAACAGGCCCTTCGGCCCAACAAGTCCACACCGACCCGCCGAAGCGTAACCCACCCATTCCCATACATTTACCCCTTTACCTAACACTACAGGCAATTTAGCATGGCCAATTCACTTGACCTGCACATCTTTGGACTGTGGGAGGAAACCGGAGCACCCGGAGGAAACCCACGCAGACACGGGGAGAACGAGCAAACTCCACACAGTCAGTCGCCTGAGTCGGGAATTGAACCCGGGTCTCTGGCGCTGTGAGGCAGCAGTGCTAACCACTGTGCCACCGTTAATAGAACAAAGAAGAACAAAGAAAATTTACAGCCCAGGAACAGGCCCTTCAGCCCTCGAAGCCTGAGCCAATACAAATGTCTAAACCTGTCAGTCAATTCCTAAACATCTATATTCCTCTGCTCCCCACCTACTCATCCATCTGTCCAGACGTATCTTAACTGAATCTACCGTGCTTGCCTCTACCACCTCTACTGGCAACACGTTCCAAACACCCACCACCCTGTGTGAAGTACTTACCACGTGTATCCCCCTTAAACCTTCCACCTCTCACTTTGAAAGCGTGACCTCTCGTTATTGAATCCTTCACTCTGGCAAAAAGTACACTTCATGATTTTGTAAACCTCAGTCAGGTCGCCCCTCAATCGCCTTTTTTCTAGTGAAAATAAACCTAATGTACTCAAGCTCTCTTCATAGCTAGCATCTTCCATACCATACCTCGTAAACCTTCTCTGCACCCTCTCCAAAGCGTCCACATCCTTTTGGTAATGTGGCGCCCAGAACTGTACACACTAAATGCACAACTAATGTCTTGTACAATTTTAACATGAATTGCCAGCTCTTAAACTCAATATCCCGTCCGATGAAGGCAGGTATACTATATGCCTTCTTGACCACTCTATCCACCTGTGCAGCAACCTTCAGGGTACACTGGACCTCCCAGATCTCTCTGCCCATCAACTTTTCCCAAGGCTCTTCCATTCATTGAATAATTTGCTCCAGAATTAGAGTGAGTCATGGAGTGAGAGGCCCTTTGAAATTAATGAAAGAAAAAATTGACAGGACCAAAGCCGAAGATATCACACTTTGATTATGTATTGGAGGTGAGGGAGAGACTAAATTGAGTAGATGAGTTAAGTAACCAGCATCTAAAGAGGGCACAGTG
>NW_025199826.1:5223-6173 GCF_004010195.1 Chiloscyllium plagiosum | reverse complement strand
TATCCAGGATAACATGTTATTTTTTCAAAAATAATGTTATTCAGAGAAAATATTATTAATGCTACAATGAGCCAATAAGTACCCAACTCAAAAGAAATGCAAATTGAACAAAATTACACCATTGTGCATGTACATACAAAACAAAAAGGTAAATAAACGGGCAGAAGAAAAAATAAAAACAAAAACAAATGAATAATACAACTCAGTGTGACAAAACTTTGTCTTTCAACCTACAGGAGCATTAACTAATACACGTTCATTTGCCCGTAATTATTCCTGCCTGGACATTAGCATCATTAGTCAAGTTTGTCATAGATATATAAAAGTCCTTATTAGAGTAGCCGATCGGCCTGTATCTTGGTAATTCAAAAAGGGCTGCCATGTCTTATAAGAATCCTGTATTTTCTGCTGCACAATACCTTTGAAAAAGTTCAAAGGGCTATGCTCATGACGAGCTTGCGAAAACTCAACAGACCAAGGGGGCTTTCAGGCACCAAACACAACAGAATGTTTTTCTGAACACAGAGAGCGAGGATATTGAAGTATTTTTTTTCCTATGCACAATGGAGTAAGGTACACTGGGCAGGCCCACGAAAAGGGAAACCAGATCCATCTCCAATTCTGTCCCCAAGATCCTCTCCATAACACACCGCTCATATAGCGCTGGTGCAAGGTCAACAAGTAATGAGTAAGAGTGCCCATAGTCATTCTGTATTTGAGACATACTCCCATTTTGAATTTTGAGGGAGGATAGGGGGACAGATAGACTCTATGAAGAATCTTCAACTACATGGCAAGAGTATTCTTACAGATTTAAATCCTTCTTGCATTTTCATAAATATCCTCCCCTGTGTCCAAAGAGATCTGAACGCCCAACTCTCTTTGCAGACCTCCGAAAGGCACAAAGTCTCGTCTGAGAGGCCACTCTCCAACAAGGGTACTGACAGAGA
>NW_025199826.1:0-3776 GCF_004010195.1 Chiloscyllium plagiosum | reverse complement strand
TTGAAGTCAACATTTAAAAGTGAGTTGGGCCTCTAAGAAGCACAATCTTCCAGTGTCTTCGTTTTTTTTAAGAATAAGAGAGACATGAAACTCTCTTAAGGATGGTGGGAGTCAATCGTGACCGTGTGAGTGACTAACATGGTAAGCATCGGCCCTGACAATAAGTTTATAAATTCAACATAAAATTCACTTGGAAATCCGTCAGGACCGGGCGCCTTTCCGCCCTGAAGCTGCTTTATCCTCTCCAGCACTGACAATGGTGCATTAAGGCAAGACACTCATTTGGGGGTTACCCCTGGAAGATCCAAGTTCTTGAAGAAAGATTCCTTCTTAATCCTCATAATGCTCAGTCTGATATAATTCGGAGTAAACTCTCCGAAATGCTGCTTTAACATTTATGGGATTGCAGCTAAGGGTTCCAGTACCTTCCCTAATTGAGGTAATGGCTTTGTGGCTCTCTTTTTACTCGCAAGATATGCTAAATACTTGCCTGGCTTATCACCATGCTCAAACAGCCTTTATTTTGCAAAAGTAAGTTTCTTCTTGGCTGTCTGTGTGAGCATAGAATTCACTGTAGACCGATGTGTTGCGATTCTCTGCAGCCTAGCCACCGAGGGTCTATCACAATATGCCTTCATGGCTGCCTTCAACTGTGCCTGGAGCAAGCGTTCCTGCTCCAGCATCTGCCGCATCCTAAGAAATAATTATTCCTTTGGCATAAGCCTTAGCCCTTTTCCATAGAATGGATGGGTTACTGTTTGAATCTGAATTAATGGCTAAGAAAGATCTGAATTCATTACAGAAATACTAAATGAACTTACTATCCTGAAGAATAAAGGGATCCATTCGCCAGTGTCTCGAACTTGCTATATTGCCCTTAAACTTAATCAATAAGTATACTGTTGCATGGTCAGAAATGGTAATATTCCCAATTGTACAGAACATCACTGAATCGAAGATTGCTGCAAGGTGAGGAAGAGATCAATCCTAGTGTGGCCTTTCTGCGGGTTAAAGAAGAAAGTAAAATCCCTATACATGAGGTGGATCTGCCTCCAAACATCCACTAGCCATAGTTCCACACAAAATTTGCTTAGATTGTTAAGATGGTACTGGGGGATTTTGGCCATTCTGTCCACCGTCGGTGCAAATGACAATTGAAATCTCCTCCTACAATAATGTGCTGCGAAGAAAGATAACTTAATTTGGAAAATGCATCTATCAGGAATTTAAGGCTGTGTGCCAGGGGCCTTAAACATTCAAAATACCGTTTTCAATCCTCATATATCTTTGAGAATTATGATCCTCCCGTGGGTGTCTCATATAATCTCGTAATTTAAGTGGAAGATTCTTCCTCACCAGTATGGCTTCTCCTCTACTCCTAGTATCAAAAGACGAGAAATAAACCCGATCAACCCACCCTGCTGTAACGTGAAATGTTCCTTGTCATCAAGGTGCATCTCCTGCAGTAGGACAATAACCACCCTCTCCTTTGTAAGGCTAGAACGTACCCTTTTCCTATTAACTGGCTCCCCTTAATGCTCCAGATACACCATTTAAGCATGACATTGGCCATAACACAGTGGAATAACATTTGAACTCCAGAGAGGAAGAACTCGAATTGCAAATCGCAGAGCACCAATGCATCGGGATTGAACTGCCCTTAGGTAGGCATTCAGTCATCACAATCACCTTCATAACTCCCTCCAGCTTGAGCCGAAACTGACACACAATCTAAGCAAGAGAAAAGCGAGTAGTAATATTAATGAAGTTAAAAGTGTGTACTCTACCCATCCCCAACTATAATTTAATAGCAGAAAGATTCAACAAACTTCCTTTAAAATGAGAGAAGCATGATTATCGATATCCATGAAGCATCCAGCCTGCTTTATAGTGTTCACAAAGTTTTCGCGTCCTCTGGAGAGTCAATGGATCTACTGAAAGATTCACCAGTGCGTAGATCTATTGAAAGCATACGGAGCACCGCTGGGTTCATTAAGGAATACTGAATCTCAAGTTCCCTTAGTATTCTCTTGATATCATCAAAAGATTTTCTTTTTTGAATCACTGCCGCTGAAAAGACCTGGAAGAACATAATCCTGGAGCCCTTGTTGGATCTTTTCCCTGTGTTCTGGAAGCTTCCATAAGTCTTTGAATGCCCCTGCAACAACGTAATCGCAAAAGGACAGAGTGAGGGCGTTAGTCTGAGTCTGACCTACGCGCCGTAACCCGATGAACTGTCTCACTCTTCACCCGTTCCTCTTCAGCTTCGAAGTGAAGGAATCACGGCAGCCAGTTCTCTAAAAAAAAATCACTGGCTGAACACCTTATGTCTCCAGCAGACCGATGATATGAACATTCTTCATTCTGCCCTGTTCTCGAGATCGTCACCTTGTTCAGTTAAGGTACGGATATGTTTTCCAAGGGCGAGGATCCGCTCCTTAGAGGAATCGATTACAGACTCTGCCCCTGCAGTTTGGCGCTCGACCTCATCCGTTCTGGTTCCAAGACTTTCAAGTTGCTTGTCTTGTTTTTGGAGCACGGCTGAGAGTGGTTCTAGTTTCCTGCTGAACTTTTCTTCAATCATAGCTTCAATCATTTCACATAACTTGGTGAACTCGGTGACCAAGGCCTGGTGAGTAACTGGGTCCATCGAACGAGCAGAGGGGGTTGCAGCTACAACGTCAGTCATACTGAAAGCTTCTGACGTTGCCCTCCGTGTTGGGACTGACTCGATCCTTTCCCGTGTTTTGTCATTTCCACTTGACAAAACGGAATTAGTCAGGATTCTATAGCTCATTTAGTGTTCAATTTTAAGTAAATGACTGTGATGGGGTAGGTTAGATTACCACTGTGATTCAGAGCCCAGCAAAGCAGACCTTTCATATCGCTGCCATCTTGTTTCCTCCTTAAAACTTTATCGATGCTATAATTTCGTTTAATTCCTGGATATTCTGGTGCCATTCAATACCACTGACTACATTTTCCCCACAAGGCACATTGCTGCCCACTGCTCGATAATCCTTGATTCCTTTGTGATTCGTGAACCTGCCTCAAAAATATTCAATATCTCTGCCTCGAATAGTCTGCAGGAAAGAGTGTACCAAAAACTCACTACACCCTGAGAAAATGAACATAAATCGACTCATCGATATGTGAGATTAGTTTTATTTTTGTATCCTTATCTGAGAAAGGATATAATAATATTGGAAGCAGTTCAGAGGTGCTTCCCTTTACTTATTCCATGGATGAAGGGCTGACAATATGGAGACTTTAACAGGTTATCCTTGGAATGAGAACTGATCTTATTGAAATATACAATGCCTTGAGGTAAATGGATCAACTAGACACCCACTGGGTGTTTGCATAGTCCAGACTTGAAGTCATTGGCATAGAACCCCTACAGTGTGGAAGCAGGGCATTCTGCCCATCGAGTCCACACAAATCCACCAAACAGTATCCTACCCAGACCTGTCCCCCTACCCTGTCCATGTAACCCTGCATTTCCCATGACTAACCCACTTAACCCACACATTCCTGGTCACTCTGAGTAATTTAGCATGGTCAATCACTCCAAGCTGCACATCTTTGGAATATGAGAGGAAACTGCAGAACTGGGAAGAAACCCACACAGACACGGGAAGAATGTTCAAACTCCACATAGAGGGTCGGACGAGGTTGGAATTGACCTCAGCTCATTGATGATATGAGTAGCAGTGCGAACCACAAATCCACCGTACTGCTCTATTAGCCCTATTAGTTACCTGCGGCTGATGAAA
>NW_025199825.1:0-6173 GCF_004010195.1 Chiloscyllium plagiosum | reverse complement strand
GTGGGGGACTGCGTTCGCGCTCTCCCCTGGTTTGCAAACAAAAAGCAGATCATTCAACAGAGGATGCTCACTCTCTGCTTCATACTGTTTCCTATACCGAGCATCTATCTTCAATTCAGTTTCATCTCAGTCGACAGATAATGCTGCACCTTTTACACCATCCTCTCTTATGTTCATCTCTGTCCACTTATCTTCTAATCAAGCAAGTTTACAGTATTGGAGGCAGGCTGTTCGGCCCAAACAATTTATCTGAGAGGTTATAAAAATTGCCAGCATCAATGCGCGTAGCATCAAATTGGCTACACGATGTGTTTCTACGATGGCCTTCCTGGCCAACGTTAAAGCCGACTTCCAGTTTCTGCGGAACTGTGGCATACCGCACCTCAGCAGCTACAGGAGATGGTCGAGCTTGTGGGCCCATGGGCCGTCAGTTTGGTCGGGGGGCAACGATAGCCGCGCCTCCGGCCTGGGTATCCTGCTGCGAGAAGGCAACTTCATCTCCGAGGTTAAGGAGGTGGTGGGCGGGCGCCTCCTCGTCGCCGACATCATGTACAGGATTGCTCCCCTGAAACTGATTAATGTGTACGCCCCAGTGGGTAAGAGTGAACGGTTGGCCGTCCTGCAGCAGCTTCCACTGTTGCTGGCTACATCCAGGCCGGTCATTCTGGCAGGAGACTTCAACTGTATCGTTGATGCAGATGGACGATCCGGCGGGGGGGGGGGAGACAGTAAACGGTGACAGATTTTTTTTATATTTCAAAAATATACTTTATTCATATATATTTAATCTATACAATTGGACATGTCATCATTCTGTAAACATTCCATTTCTTTACGTATCGAAACAGGGTAATCATTCATATTCACAGGTTGGTGCGATTACATTGAGCTCAGACGCCAGCGGAGCCCAAATGACTGCATGGGCCCCCTGTTCTTCATTAGGCAGGCAGATGTTAGACGGTGGTCTTTCCCCACCGGGCCTTGGCGGCAGCTGCCCCAAGCTTCAGCGCGTCCCTCAACACGTAGTCCTGGACCATGGAATGTGCCAGTCTGCAACACTCAGTCGGGGTCAACTCCTTCAGCTGGAAGATCAACAGGTTTCGGACCACCCAGAGAGCGTCCTTCACCGAGTTGATGATCCTCCAGGCACAGTTAATATTCGTCTCGGTGTGCGTCCCGGGGAACAGACCGTAGAGAACGGAGTCCCGCGTCACAGCGCTGCTCGGGACGAACCTCGACAAACACCACTGCATTCCTCTCCAGACTCCCTCTGCGTAGGCACATTCCAGAAGGAGGTGTGTGACAGTCTCATCCCCCCCGCAGCCGCTTCGAGGGCAGCGTGCGGTGCAGCTGAGAGTCCGGGCGTGCATAAAGGATCTCACAGGCAGAGCCCTTCTCACCACCAGCCAAGCCATGTCCTTCGCAATACCGGGGACAGGTAGAACCTCAGTACGTAGTGACACTTGGTGTTTGCGTACCGGGGATCCACGCACAGCTTGATGCAGCCACACACAAAGGTGGCCATCAGGGTGAGGGTTGCATTGGGTGTGTTTTTTTCCCCCATTGCACCGGTCTTTGTACATTACATCTCTTCGGACCCGGTCCATCTTTGATCTCCACACGAAGTGGAAGATGGCCCGGGTGACTGCGGCGGCACAGGTTCTGGGGGTAGGCCAGACCTGTGCCACGTATAACAATACTGAGAGTACCTCACACCTGATGACCAGGTTTTTACCCGCGATGGAGAGCGACCGTTGCTCCCATCTGCCCAGTTTCTGTCTCACCTTCATGATCCGCTCCTCCCAGGTCTTGGCGCACGCCCCATCCCAATCCAATCTAGTCCCACCTGCCAGCACCCGGCCTATATCCCTCCAAATCCTTCCTAGTCATATACCCATCCAAATGCCTTTCAAATGTTGCAATTATATTGCTTTTTGAGTATTGGGTTAAAAAAACGGCGATGGGCATAGTGTTCAATCAGTCATGACCATATCAAATGGTGAGCTAAATAGCCTAATCTTGTCCCTATTTTCTGAGGGATGAGAGGAGGTAATCCAAATAGGGGCAGATTGGGCGGTAGACCATTTCCGTTGTTTTTTTGTGTTGTAACTTCAGCCGAACCTAATGTGCAGTGCAGGGGCTACTCCAGCAGAGGGAGGCAGTGATCCATCTGCTGGGGTCTGTGGAGCTGACCGTTTTCCAGCATTAAGGAAGATATTCACCCCAGCTGCCTGCACAGTTGCAATGGTCCCCTCACAAGAGAGCAACAGGAGTAGACCATTCAGCCTGTAGATGCTGCCCCACTGCTCATTTAGGTCATAGTTTTTCATCATTTATATCAATGATGTGGATGTGAATATAGGCGACATGGTTAGTAAGTTTGCAGATGATGCCAAAATAGATATTATAGTGGACAGTGAAGAAGGTTACCTCAAAAACACAAGGAACGTTGATGAGATGAGACAGATGGAGTTTAATTTAGATGCATTTTCGTAAGGCAAATCAGGGCAGGACTTTTGCAGTTAATAGTGGGGCCCTTCTCCCTCCAACTCTATTTTGATTTAGTCCCTACCCACCCCTTCAGAGATGAGACAGATGGAGTTTAATTTAGATGCATTTTCGTAAGGCAAATCAGGGCAGGACTTTTGCAGTTAATAGTGGGGCCCTATATGCTCCGTTTTAAAAAAAAAGAAAAAAAAAGAGAAAAGAAAAAAAAAATAGTGGGGCCCTCCCTCCTCGTGGGTCTGCTCCTGGGCCTGGCCAAACTGGCCATTAACAGGTCCAGGCAGCGGGCCGTGGAGGGGGTCGTTAGGGCCGAATGCCTGCCCCTCTTCCGCGGTTATGTTAGAGCCCGGGTGTCCTTGGAGAAGGAGCACGCGGTGTCCACCAACACCCTGGAGTTGTTCAGGGAGAGGTGGGTGCCACAGGGAGTGAAGTGCATCATTTCTCCCTCCAACTCCATTCTGATTTAGTCCCTACCCTCCCATTCACTGTTTTGATCACACAGCACTGCCCTTTGATGAGAAGGGCAGTGCTTGTCACTGGCCACCCGGGTGTTTTCCTATCAAAAAAAAATGAAATGTGAAGTCCCTCCAACTCTATTTTGATTTAGTCCCTACCCTCCCCTTCACTGTTTTGATCACACAGCACTGTCCCTTGCTGTGAAGGGCAGTGTTTGTCACTGGCCACCCGGGTGTTTTCCTATCTTCCTGGTGGTGGAATTTGGTTAAAGATTTGTGCACTTTGTGTCTTTCACTGTGTCTCACCCCTGCACACACACACCATGGGTGCTGGGGGAAAAAAATAATAATAAGCACTACCGCAGTTAGGTGGTAGTGTGGGGGTTAAAACAAAAAAAAACAAAGAAAAAAAAACAAAAAAAAAAACAAAAAAAAAATAAACAGGTGGCATGCCCGGGTGTCCTTGGAGAAGGAGCATGCGGTGTCCACCAACACCCTGGAGTTGTTCAGGGAGAGGTGGGCGCCGCAGGGAGTGGAGTGCATCATTTCTCCCTCCAACTCTATTTTGATTTAGTCCCTACCCTCCCCTTCACTGTTTTGATCACACAGCACTGTCCCTTGATGTGAAGGGCAGTGTTTGTCACTGGCCACCCGGGTGTTTTCCTATCTTCCTGGTGGTGGAAATTGAATAAAGATTCGTGCAAAAAAAAAAAAAAAAATTAAATAAAGATTGGTGCACTTTGTGTCTTTCACTGTGTCTCACACCTGCACACACACACCATGGGTGCTGGGGATAAAATAAGCACTACCGCACTTAGGCGGTAGTGTGGGGGTTAAAGAAAAAAATAAATAAATAAAATAAAATAAAATAGTGGGGCCCTCGACTGCCTGCCCCTCTTCCGCGGTAACGTAAGAGCCCGGGTGTCCTTGGAGAAGGAGCACGCGGTGTCGACCAACACCCTGGAGTTGTTCAGAGAGAGGTGGGCGCCGCAGGGAGTGGAGTGCATCATTTCTCCCTCCAACTCTATTTTGATTTAGTCCCTACCCTTCCCCTCACTGTTTTTGATCACCCAGCACTGTCCCTTGCTGTGAAGGGCAGTGTTTGTCACTGGCCACCCGGGTGTTTTCCTATCTTCCTGGTGGTGGAATTTGAATAAAGATTGGTGCACTTTGTGTCTTTCACTGTGTCTCACACCTGCACACACACACCATGGGTGCTGGGGGAAAAAATAAGCACTACTGCACTTAGGTGGTAGTGTGGGGGTTAAAGAAAAAAAAAGAAAAAAATAAAATAAATACATTGTTCTGAGGCTGTCCTGACTGCTGTCACCAAAAAAAAAAAAAATAGTGGGGCCCTCGACTGCCTGCACCTCTTCCGCGGTAACGTAAGAGCCCGGGTGCCCTTGGAGAAGGAGCACGCGGTGTCGACCAACACCCTGGAGTTGTTCAGAGAGAGGTGGGCGCCGCAGGGAGTGGAGTGCATCATTTCTCCCTCCAACTCTATTTTGATTTAGTCCCTACCCTTCCCCTCACTGTTTTTGATCACCCAGCACTGCCCTTTGATGTGAAGGGCAGTGTTTGTCACTGGCCACTCGGGTGTTTTCCTATCTTCCTGGTGGTGGAATTTGAATAAAGATTCGTGCACTTTGTCTTTCAGTGTGTCTCACACCCGCGCACACACACACACACACCATGGGTGCTGGGGATAAAATAAGCACGACCGCACTTAGGCGGTAGTGTGGGGGTTAAGAGAAAAGAAGAAAAAAAAGAAAAAAAAGAAAAAAAAAGAAGAAAAAAGAAAACAAAAATAGTGGGGCCCTGGGGTGTGTTGCTGAACAAATCAACCTCAGGTCGCAGGACATAGCTCCTGTAAAGTGGAGTCACAGGTAAACAGGGTAATGATGAAGGTGTTTGGCACACTCCCCATTATTGGTCAGTGCATTGAGTATAAGAGTTGGGAGGTCATGTTGAGGCTGTACAGGACATTGGTTAGGCCACTTTTAGAATACTGCATTCAATATGGTCTCCCAGCTATAGGAAGGATGTTGTTAAACTTGAAAGAGTTCAGAAAATATTTACAAGGACGTGGCCAGGGTAAGAGGATTTGAGCAACAGTGAGAGGCTGAATAGGCCAGGGCTGTCTTCCCTGGAGTGTCGGGGGCTGAGGGGTGACCTTATACAGGTTTATAAAATCATGAGGGGCATGGATAGGGTAAATAGACAAGGTCTTTTCTCTGGGGTTGGGGAGTTCAGAACTAGGGGGAATCAGTTTTGGGCGAGAGGGGAAAGATTTAAAGGCATATGGTATCCTTGCCTTCGTTGGGCAGGGGATTGAGTATAAGAGCTGGCAGATCATGTTAAAATCGTACACGATGTTGGTTTAGCCGCATTTAGAATACTATGTACAGTTCTGGTCACCACATTACCAAAAGGATGTGGACGCTTGGAGAGGGCGCAGGGAAAGTTAATGAGGATGTTCCCTGGGATGGAAGTTGTTTGCTATGAAGAGAGGTTGAGTAGGTTAGGATTGTTTTCATTAGAATAAAGGAGGTCGAGGGGGGACCTGATTGAGGTCAACAAAATCATGTAGGGTATAGACAGGGTGGATTGAGATAAGCTTTTTCCCCAGGGTGAGGGATTCAATACCGAGAGGTCACGCATTCAAGGTGAGAGGTTTAAAGTTTAAGGAGGATACAAGCAGAAAGTACCTTACACAGAGGGTGGTGGGTGCCTGGACCACATTGCCAGCAGAGGTGTTAGAGGCAGGCACGGTAGATTCATCTAAGGTGTGTCTGGACAGATGCATGAGGAGGTGGGGAGCAGAGGGATACAGATGATCAGGAATTGGGTGATAGGCATACACAGTAGATTTGGATCAGCTCAGGCTTGGAGGGCCAAAGGGCCTGTTCCTGGGCTGTAAAGTTTCTTTGTTCTTTTTAACACAGGAAGATGTTAACTAAGGAGAAAGTGAGGACTGCAGATGCTGGCGATCAGAGTTGAAAATGTGTTGCTGGAAAAGCGCAGCAGGTCAGGCAGCATCCAGGGAACAGGAGAATCGACGTTTCGGGCACCTGGATGCTGCCTGACCTGCTGCGCTTTTCCAGCAACACAAGATGTTAACTAAGGCAGACAAGGCAAACATTGGTCAGAAATGTGGATTTTAATGAGTGTCCTAAGGAAAGAGAGAGAAAGAGAGAGATAGTGTTGAGAGAG
>NW_025199824.1:2761-6172 GCF_004010195.1 Chiloscyllium plagiosum | reverse complement strand
CAGCCATGATTGCGATGAAGGGCCAAATGCCCTTCTCCAAACTTCTGGATTTTTTTTTCTTTTTTATGTTTCAGTGTTACATCATAAGGCAGCACCAGTGTTGGTGTCCGAGATGATGACCTTCAGAAAATGGTACAATTTATACTATCATTCATTTCTGTGGAGAGATTGAGTCCCAATATTCAGATTGTTGAGACTACTTGAACATCTGACACTGTCTCTTTCGAAAGGGAAATGAACAGAAGAGATCAAAGACAGGGAATGAAGCTATTCTAATCAACAAAAATGGTCTTTGTGGAATGTAACATACTTATCTCGGTGGTAAGCTATTTGGGAGGTTGGGCATGGGTTCCTCAGTTGTGTTTCAGCTGCAGCATAGATTTAGTGAGGATATCCAATGGGACTGTCAAACTAAGCAAATATTTTAGAATGGGGAAAGCCGTTTTAAAAAGTAGGATGCAGATGTCGGGCTTGGCCTGGGAGTTGAGACAGTTCGGATATGACCAATATATCCTGAGTTTTCCAGGAACACTTGCACAACAAATTGGGAAAGCAGGAGCACAAAGTGAGGCAAGTCTTGTTCAAAGAAGAGGTTGTACCACAGCTATGTCATTCGCTCCCTTTCAACAAATTTTGTAGAGTTACACCAGGTGAAGACGAGGCTCACATTGATCATAAATGTCACAGTTTTATTGAGTGCCTTTGATCCAGAACTTCCCAGGCAGGAGTAAATGTGCATTCCATCATCTCCAACGATACTGTCCATTTATGTATCATTAGGTGATGGAGGTCACGTATTCTAGGCGAGATGCACTCATTGTTTCTGTCTTCTGGTGGATGATAGAATAATATCCTAGAAATACCGGTGAATTGAGTAACTTTTATTGAGTTGAATATGTCCATGGGCTATGGAGGAACTTATTGGGGCCATTGTTTTTTGTTCATCCAAGGTTGCCTTGGAAAAAGCGGGAATTGATTGTTTGTAGGTCTGCTGCAGACTATTTGGCGAAGGTAGAACCAGAATGGCATTCAGACGAAATTCGAGGATTTTGACACAAAAACCCTGAATGATATGTTTCCAAGGCAGGATGGGCAAGTGACTTGCAGGGGAACTTGTCAAAGATGGTGTTCCCACATACCTGCTGCACTATTTTTCTCCGGAGTGATGTTTTTGTAGATTTTGAAGGTACTGACTAAGGAAATTTGATGATTTCCTCTGAGGCATAATGCAGCTTCCATGACAAGTAATTACAAGGAATTGCATGAAGTTAATAGGCGAGGAGTAGAGAGAGTGCGCTGTTGAACACATGACTACAGCGAAGGTACAGGTTAGAGGTTTTGGAATACTGGATAATGGATATTTTTCTGGGGCAGGTGGAACCTCTCTAAACAGGATGGTCTTCACATGAACCAGAGGGATACCGATATCCTGGGGGTGTGGAATTTGTTAATACTCTCTGGAACAGTTTAAACCAATTCAGCAGAGGTATAAGAACCGAACTTTTAGTTCCAGTATACACGATGTTGATAATAGTGTGGTCAGCCGGAGGAGAGCACACATCTATTGGAGCCTGTTACTCAGGGCAGCATTTGGTGAACACACAGCTATTGGAGCCATTTATTCAAGGGCAGCAGGAACATAGCATGCAGCTATTGTAGCCTTATACTCAGGGTCAAAGGCAGAGCATGCAGCTATTGGAGCCTGTTACTCAGGGTAGCAGAAGGAGAGCACACACCTACTGTAGCCTGTTATTCAGGGACAGCAGGAGGACAGCATTCAGGTATTGGTGCTGGGACGCAGTGGCAGGAGAAGAGCATGCAGCTATTGGAGCCTTTTCCGCAGGAGCTGTTCGAGCCAAAATCTCAGGGGAAGCAGGAGGAGTGAACACGGCTGTTGGAGATTGTTACTCAGCAGTAGCAGCAGGAGAACAAACAGCTGTTATAGCCTGGTACCCAGGGGGAGCAGGAGTAGAGTGCACAGCCATTTGTGCCTGTTACTCAGGAGCAGCAGGAGAGCACACAGCTATTGGAGTCACTTATTCAGCGACAACAGGATGACAGTTCACAACGGCTGCAGCCTGTTACTCAGTGACAGCAGGGGCACACACATGTAATGGTGCCTTTTACACAGTAGCAGCAGGTGGAGAGCGCACAACTATTGAAGCCTGTTACTCAAGAGCATCCGGAGGAAGTACTCAGCTATTGGAGGTTGTTACTCAGGAGGAGGAGGAATGCACACAGCTATTGTATCTGGTTAATCAGGACCAGCAGCAGGAGAGCACACAGCTATTGGAGCCAGTTACTCAGGAACAGCAGCAGGAGGAGAGCACAGAGCTTTTGGAGCCTGTTACTCAGGAGCAACCGGAGGAATGTAACCAGCTATTGCAGCTTGTGACTCAGGAACAGGAGGAAAGCACACAGCTTTTGGAGTGCGATACTCAGGTCCAGCATGATGGGAGCATAGAACTATTGGTGCCTGTGACTCGGGAGCAGCAGCAGGACAGCACACAGCCATCGGAGCCTGGTACCCAGGTGCAGCGGGAGTGCACAGATATTGGTGCCTGATACTGAGGAACAACAGGAATGAAGCAAAGAGCTATTGGATAGTGTAACACAGGAACTGGAGGAGGAGAGTACACAGATAATGGACCCTGTCACTCAGGAGCTGGCGCAGGACAGCACACAGCTTTTGGAGCATCTTATTCAGGGGCAGCAAGATAGCACACAGGTATTGGAGCCTGTTTCTCACGAGCTGCAGGCGATGATTATACAACTATTGGAGCCTGGTAACAAGGGGCAACACGAGGAGAGCACACAGCTATTGGAGCCAGTTACTCAGGAACAGCAGCAGGAGGAGAGCACAGAGCTTTTGGAGCCTGTTACTCAGGAGCAACCGGAGGAATGTAACCAGCTATTGCAGCTTGTGACTCAGGAACAGGAGGAAAGCACACAGCTTTTGGAGTGCGATACTCAGGTCCAGCATGATGGGAGCATAGAACTATTGGTGCCTGTGACTCGGGAGCAGCAGCAGGACAGCACACAGCCATCGGAGCCTGGTACCCAGGTGCAGCGGGAGGAGAGTGCACAGATATTGGTGCCTGATACTGAGGAACAACAGGAATGAAGCAAAGACCGATTGGATAGTGTAACACAGGAACTGGAGGAGGAGAGTACACAGATAATGGACCCTGTCACTCAGGAGCTGGCGCAGGACAGCACACAGCTTTTGGAGCATCTTATTCAGGGGCAGCAAGATTGCACACAGGTATTGGAGCTGTTTCTCACGAGCTGCAGGCGATGATTATACAACTATTGGAGCCTGGTAACAAGGGACAACACGAGGAGAGGACACAGCTATTGGAGCCTGTCACTCAGGGGCAGCCGGCAAGCACACAGCTATTTGTGCCTGGC
>NW_025199824.1:0-1991 GCF_004010195.1 Chiloscyllium plagiosum | reverse complement strand
TTGTCATTTTTATAAATGACCTGGATGAGGGCGAAGAAGAATTGGTTAGTACATTTGCGGATGACACCAAGGTCGGCAGAGTTGTGGACAGTGCCAAAGAATGTTGTAGGTTGCAGAGGGACATAGATAAACAACAGAGCTATGGCAAATGGAGTTTAATGCGGAAAAGTGCGAGATGATTCACTTTGTATGGAGTTACACGAATGCAGAGTACTGTGTTAATGGTAAGATTCTTGGTAAGGTAGATGAACAGAGAGATCTCCATGTCAATGTACATAGATCCCTGAAAGTTGCAAACCAACTTGATAGGATTGTTAAGAAGACATACGGTGTGTCAGGTTTTATTAGTAAAGAAATTGAATTCAGGAGCCATGAGGTCATTCTGCAGCTGGACAAACATCTGGTGCCGGTGCACTGGTCACCGCATTATAGGAAGGATGTGGAAGTTTTGGAATGGTTTCAGATGAGATTTACTTGGAAGTTGCCCGATTTGGAAGGAAGGTCTTACGATGAAAAGCTGAGGGACTTCAGGTTGTTTTCGTTACAGAGAGGAAAGCTGAGAGGTGACTTAACTGAAACATATAAAATAATCAGAAGGTTGGAAAGGATGGATAGTGAGAGCCTGCCTTGAATAAGTTTTCCTCCTTTCTCTACAAGAGATTTTCCTGCTCCTCGGATGCTGCCTGAACTGCTGTGCTTTTCCAGCACCACTCTAATCCAGAATCTGGCCTCCATCATCTGCAATCATTGTTTTTATGTGGATAGTGAGAGCCCTTTCTCCTGGGATGGTGATGGCTAGCATGAGGGGACATATTTTTAAATTGAGATGGGTAGATATAGGACAGATGTCCGAAATAGTTTCTATACTCACAGAGTAGTAAGGGTGTGGAATGACCTGCCTGCAACAGAAGTAGGCATGCCAACTTTAAGGACATTTAAATGATCTTTGGATCGACATAAGGATGAAAATTGAACAGTGTAGTTAGATGGTCTTCCGAGTGGCTCCATGCGTCGGAAAATCATCAAGGGCCAAAGGGCCTGTACTATGTTGTAATGTTCTATGCAATATTGATGAAAATGAGGGAATATGCATAGAAACTAGAAGCTGATATGGGCTATTTGTCCCCTTGCATTTTGACATTCAATAAGACTGTGACTGATTCCTTTCTGATTTGTACACAACACTCCCCTCTACCCTCAAAATGGCTTGATCCTCTTCTTAACACGAATGTGAATACATGTACTCCCACCCTTAACTTAATCCCTCTCAATCTCATTTTTATGGTTTGAAAAACGTAATGATGTATCACATGAGTTGGACAAGATAAAGCAAATGTATGAGATGAGTAATTGCGAAATCGTCCAGTAGTAGAAAGAAAATAAGATGAGAGACGACAGAGTTATAGGATGCACTTCTGTTTTATTTGCAAAACATTTTATGTAGGTACAATAAGTAATGAGGCAACGTTGTAGAATTGTATCAGTTATTTTGAGCAACATTGAATATAAAAGTAGGTGTTAATGTTTCAGTGGTGCCAGGTACTGGGTATTGGTAAATTCAGTTGCCAAGATGGCTGGTATATATCAAATAGAACGATTAAATAGCATGGGTTCAATTCCTGCTCTCGCTGAGGAAATTCATAGTTTATTTGTTTATAACATGTCTACAGACAGGATCTGCTGAAAGAGGAGCATCGAGGAACCATTATTGGGATAATGAACTTTAACCAGTGCAGTGCCACAGGGATCAGTGCTGGGGCCGAAATTATTAACCACATAATGACTTGGGTGATAGAAATGAAATTACTATCTCCAAATCAGTGAGTAACGCAAACAGAAGTGGAAAGGCAAATGGTGAGGATGATGCAAGGAGTTTATCATGAGATAGAAAAAATAAGATGAGTGCACACAAAGTTGGAATCTGCCATACAGAATTGGAAAGCTTGTACTAATTAACATTGTCAGACAAAATAGAAGAGCTTAATCTATGT
>NW_025199823.1:4033-6171 GCF_004010195.1 Chiloscyllium plagiosum | reverse complement strand
TTTCTCGCCCTCTGTTTAAGCCCCTCTGGTTCAGCTGCTGTGTTTCAGCCCCTCAGTTTCAGGCCCCCTGTTTCTCGCCCTCTCTTTCAGCCCTCTGTTTCTCACCCTGTGTTTCAGCCACTCTATTTTTGCCTCTCACTTTCAGCTCCTCTGTTTCTCGCCCTCTGTTTCAGCCCCTCTGTTTCAGCCCCACTGTTTCAGCCCCTCTGTTTCAGCTCCTCTGTTTCTCGCTGTTTGTTTCAGCCCCTCTGTTTCTCGCCCTCTGTTTCTCTCCCCCGTTTCAGCCCCTCTGTTTCAGCCTATCTCTTTCTCGCCCTCTGTGTCTCGCCCTGTTTCTCGCCCTCTGTTTTTCACCCCCCTGTTTCAGCCGGTGTGTTTCAGCCCCTCTGTTTCAGGCGCCCTGTAACTCGCCCTCTGTTTCAGACCCTCTGTTTCAGCCTCGCTGTTTCCCCCCTTCTGTTTCTCGCCCTCTGTTTCAGCCCCTTTGTTTGACGCCCTCTGTATCTCGCCCTCTGTTTCTCAACCTCTGTTTCTCGCCCTCTGTTTCAGCCCTCTGTTTCTCACCCTGTGTTTCAGCCAGTCTCTTTTTGTCTCTCTGTTTCAGCCCCTCTGTTTCTCACCCTCTGTTTCAGACCCTCTGTTTCTCGCCCTCTGTTTCATCCCCTCTGTTTCTCGCCCTCTGTTTCTCGCTCTCTGTTTAAGCTCCTCTCTATCTCGCCCGTCTGTTTCTCGGCCCTCTGTTTCTGGCCCTTCTGTATCTCGCCCTCTGATTCTCGCTCTCTGTTTCTCGCCCCTATGTTCCAGCACCTCTGTTTCTCGCACCTCTGTTTCTCGCCCTTTGATTCAGCCACTCTGAGTCTCGCCGTCTGTTTCAGCCCCTCTGTTTCTCGCCCACTGTTTCTCGCCCCGTTTCAGCCCCTCTGTTTCAGCCTATCTCTTTCTCGCCCTCTGTTTCTTGCCCTCTGTTTCTCGCCCCCTGTTTCAGCCGGTCTGTTTCAGCCCCTCTGTTTCAGGCCCCCTGTTTCTCGCCCTCTGTTTCAGCCTCACTGTTTCTCGCCCTCAGTTTCTCGCCCTCTGTTTCAGTCCCTTTGTTTGTCGCCCTCTGTTTCTCGCCCTCTGTTTCTCAACCTCTATTTCTCGCCCTGTGTTTAAGCCTCTCTGTTTCAGCCTCTCGGTTTCTCACCTTCTGTATCTTGCCCTCTGTTTCAGACCCTCTGTTTCTCGCTCTCTGTTTCAGCCCCTCTGATTCTCTCCCTCTGTTTCAACCGCTATATTTCAAACCCTTTGTTTCAGCCCCTCTGCTTCAGACCCTCTGTTTCAGCCCCTCTGTTTCTCGACCTCTGTTCCTCGCCTTATGTTTCAGCCCCTCTCTTTCTGACCCTGGGTTTCAGCCCCTCTGTTTCAGCCCCTCTGTTTCTCGCCCTCTGTTTCAGCCCCTTTGTTTCTCGCCCTCTGTTTCTCGCCCTCTGTTTCAGCCCCTCTGTTTCAAGCCTATCTGTTTCTCGCCCTCTGTTTCTCGTCCTCTTTTTCTCGCCCTCCGTTTCAGCTCCTGTGTTTTAGCCCCTCTGTTTCAGGCCCCCTGTTTCTCGCCCTTTGTTTCAGCCCCTTTGTTTGTCGCCCTCTGTTTCTCGCCCTCTGTTTCTCAACCTCTATTTCTAACACTCTCTTAATCCCCTCTGTTTCAGCCCTTCTGTATCTCGCCCTCTGTTTCAGCCCTTCTGTTTCTCGGCCCTCTGTTCTTGGCCCTTCTGGATCTCGCACTCTGTTTCTCGCTCTCTGTTTCTCGCCCCTCTGTTCCAGCCCCTCTGTTTCTCGCACCTCTGTTTCTCGCCCTTTGATTCAGCCACTCTGTATCTCGCCATCTGTTTCAGCCCCTCTGTTTCTCGCCCACTGTTTCTCGCCCTCTGTTTCAGCCCCTCTGTTTCAGTTCAGCCCCTCTGTTTCTCGCCCACTGTTTCTCGCCCTCTGTTTCAGCCCCAGTGTCTCAGCTGCTGTGTTTCAGCCCCTCAGTTTCAGGCCCCCTGTTTCTCGCCCTCTCTTTCAGCCCTCTGTTTCTCACCCTGTGTTTCAGCCACTCTATTTTTGCCTCTCACTTTCAGCTCCTCTGTTTCTCGCCCTCTGTTTCAGCCCCTTTGTTT
>NW_025199823.1:0-2746 GCF_004010195.1 Chiloscyllium plagiosum | reverse complement strand
GCCTCACTGTTTCTCGCCCTCTGTTTCTTGCCCTCTGTTTCAGCCCCTTTGTTTGACGCCCTCTATTTCTCGCCCTCTGTTTCAGACCCTCTGTTTCTCGCCCTCTGTTTCAGCCCCTTTGTTTGACGCCCTCTGTATCTCGCCCTCTGTTTCTCAACCTCTGTTTCTCGCCCTCTGTTTAAGCCCCTCTGTTTCAGCCTCTCTGCTTCTCGCCCTCTGTTACTCGCCCTCTGTTTCTTGCCCTCTGTTTCAGCCCCTCTGATTCTCTCCCTCTGTTTCAGCCCCTCTATTTCAGCCCATCTGTTTCAGACCCTCTATTTCAGCACCCCTGTTTCTCGCCCTCTGTTCCTCGCCCTATGTTTCAGCCCCTCTCTTTCTGACTCTTGGTCTCAGCCCCACTGTTTCAGCCCCTCTGTTTCTTGCCGTTTGATTCAGCCCCTCTGTTTCTTGCCCTCTGTTTCTCGCCCTCTGTTTCAGCCCCTCTGTTTCAACCTATCTGATTCTCGCCCTCTGTTTCTCGCCCTCTGTTTCTCGTCCTCTTTTTCTCGCCCTCTGTTTAAGCTGCTCTGTTTCAGCCCCTCTGTTTCAGTCCCCCTGTTTCAGCTCATCTGATTCTCGCCCTCTGTTTCAGCCCCTCTGTTTCAGCCCCTCTGTTTCAGCCCCACTGTTTCTCGCCCTCTGTTTCTCGCCCTCTGTTTTAGCCCCTTTGTTTGTCACCCTCTGTTTCTCGCGCTCTGTTTCTCAACCTCTGTTTCTCGCACTCTGTTAATCCCCTCTGTTCAGCCCCTCTGTTTCTCGCCCTCTGTATCTTGCCCACTGTGTCAGCCCCTCTGTTTCTCGCACTCAGTTTCAGCCTCCTCTGATTCTCGCTCTCTGTACCAGCCCCACTGTTTCAGCCCCTCCGTTTCAGCCTCTCCATTTCAGCCCCTCTGTTTCTCGTCCTCTGTTTCAGCCCCTCTATTCCTCGACCTCTGTTTCTCACTCTCTGTTTAAGCCCCTCTGTATCTCGCCCGTCTGTTTCTCGTCCCTCTGTTTCTGGCCCTTCTGGATCTCGCACTCTGTTTCTCGCCCTCTGTTTCTCGCCCTTCTGTACCAGCACCTCTGTTTCTCGCTCCTCTGTTTCTCGCCCTTTGATTCAGCCCCTCTGTATCTCGCCATCTGTTTCAGCCCCTCTGTTTCTCGCCCACTGTTTCTCGCCCTCTGTTTAGCCCCTGTGTTTCAGCCTCTCTGTTTCAGACACTCTGTTTCTCGCCTTGTGTATCTCACCCTCTGTTCCAGCCCCTCTGTTTCAGCCCCACTGTTTCAGACCCTCTGTTTCAGCCCCTCTGATTCTCACCCTCTGTTTCTCGCTCTCTGTTTCTCGCCCTCTGTTTCAGCCCTCTGTTTCTCGCACTCTGTTTCTCGCCCTCTGTTCCAGCCCCTCTGTTTCACCTCCCCTGTTTCTTACCCTCTGTTTCTCAACCTCTGTTTCTCACCCTCTGATTCAGCCCTCTGTTTCTCACACTCTGTTTCTCACCCTCTGTTTCTCAACCTCTGTTTCTCGCACTCTGTTAATCCCCTCTGTTTCAGCCCCTCTGTTTCTCGCACTCTGTTTCAGCTCCTCTGATTCTCGCCCTCTGTTTCAGCCCCTCTGTTTCAGCCCCTCCGTTTCAGCCTCTCCATTTCAGCCCTTATCTTTCTCGCCCTCTGTTTCAGATCCTCTGTTTCTCGCTCTCTGTTTCAGCCCCTCTGTTTCTCGCCCTCTGTTTCTCGCTCTCTGTTTAAGCCCCTCTGTATCTCGCCCGTCTGTTTCTTGCCCTCTGTTTCTCGCCCCTCTGTACCAGCACCTCTGTTTCACGCACCTCTGTTTCTCGCCCTTTGATTCAGCCCCTCTGTACCTCGCCGTCTGTTTCAGCCCCTCTGTTTCTCGCCCACTGTTTCTCGCCCTCGGTTTCAGCCCCTGTGTTTCAGCCTCTCTGTTTCAGACCCTCTGTTTCTCGACTTGTGTATCTCGTCCTCTGTTTCAGCCCCTCTGTTTCAGCCCCACTGTTTCAGACCCACTGTTTCAGACCCTCTGATTCTCGCTCTCTGTTTCAGCCCTCTGTTTCTCGCTCTGTGTTTCTCGCCCTCTGTTTCTCGCCCTCTGTTTTAGCCCCTCTGTTTCTCGCCCACTGTTTCTCGCCATCTGTTTCTCACCCTCTGTTTCAGCCCCTCTGTTTCAGCCCCTCTGTTTCTCGCCCTCTGTTTCAGACCCTCTGTTTCTCGCTCTCTGTTTAAGCCCCTGTGTTTCAGCCCCTCTGTTTCTGCCCCTCTGTTTCAGCCCCTCTGTTTCTCGCCCTCTATTTCAGCCCCACTGTTTCAACAATTCTGTTTCAGCCCCTTTGTTTCTCGCCCTCTGTTTCTCGTCCTCTGTTTCTCGCCCTCTGTTTCAGCCCCTTGGTTTCAGCCCCACTGTTTCAGCCCCTGTGTTTCAGCCCCTCTATTTCTCACCGTTTGATTAAGCCCCTCTGTTTGTCGCTCTCTGTTTCTCGCCCTCTGATTCAGCCCCTCTGATTCAGCCCATCTGTTACTCGCCCTCTTTTACTCGCCCTCTGTTTCTCGCCCTGTGTTTCTCGCCCTCTGCTTCTCGCCCTCTGTTTCAGCCCTCTGTTTCTTGCACTCTGTTTCTCGCCCTCTGTTTCAGCCCCTCTGTTTCACCTCCCCTGTTTCTCGCCCTCTGTTTCAGATCCTCTGTTTCTCGCTCTTTGTTTCAGCCCCTCTGTTTCTC
>NW_025199822.1:3047-6171 GCF_004010195.1 Chiloscyllium plagiosum | reverse complement strand
CAAATTCGTAAAAGTAACCATGAGGAAGAATTTAGAATGTGTATTTGGGACCTTGGATTTGGTAAAGTGCAATGAAGCAATCTCCCAAGTAAACATTCCCCTCAGGAACAGTGACCATAATGTAGCAGAATTTAATATTGTTTCAGAGTGAGAAGATTTGATTGGAAGCAACTGTGTTAAATAAAGTTAATTACATCGGATGAGAGCAGAGTTGTTTGGAGTGGACAGGGTAAGGAATTTAGCAGATAATTGAGGAACAATTGCAGATGTTTAAGAAAACAGTTCATGATTCACGGTAAAGATATATCCTAGTGTAGGAGGAGGATTCTATGAAGGGTATAAACTGATCATGGTTAACCAAGGAAGTTAAGACAGCTTCCAGCTACAGCGTTGAAGAGCTTGAGGATCTTTACGCATGAATCACAAGAAGTCCAGCAGATAAAAGGGAAGTCAAATTAACTAGTTGCCTTTAGGTCAAAGGGAATGTAGCACAAAAATGGAGAGGTCTTGCAAAAAAAAATTAAACACTAGTCAGACCACACCTGGAAGAGTATGAATGATTTTGGTTCCCTTATCTAAACAAAGATGTATTGGGATTAACGGCAGTACACAAAAGGTTTGCTATGTGGACCCTGGGTATGAAGGAATTTTCTTATGAGAAGTTGAACAGGTTGGGTTTGTACATAAATGCTCATTGAAACAAATAAGATTCTTTAGAGCTTGGCTGTGCGCAGAAGATTGCTTCCCCTTGTGGCTAGGAGATCCAGTCATAACTGCAAAGTAAGGAATCAACCATTTAAGATGTGGATGAGGGGGATTTTCTTTTGCCAGAGGTAGAACATAGAACATAGAACATTATAACGCAGTACAGGCGCTTCGGCCCTCGATGTTGCGCCGCCCTGTCATACTAATCTGAAGCCCATCCCACCTACACCTTTTTTTTTAAAAGGTTACTTTTAGAGGGATGGCAGTGAAGGCAGTGCAATGTTCCTCTTGCAACATGTTTGAGGTGAGGGATGCCATGGCCGTCCCTGCTGATTACACTTGCAGGAAGTGCACCCATCTCCAGCTCCTCCAAGACCGTGTTAGGGAACTGGAGCTGGAGTTGGATGAACTTAGGATCATTCGGGAGGCAGAGGGGGACATAGATCGGAGCTTTAGGGAAGTAGTAACTCCAAAGATTGCAGACAGATGGGTGACAGTGAGGGGGACTGGGAGGAAGCAGCCAGTGCAGGGACCCCCTGCGGCTGTTCCCCTCAAGAACAAGTATATCATTTTGGATACTTGTGGGGGGGGGGACTTACCAGGGGTAAGCAATGGGGTTCAGGCCTCAGGCACAGAGCCTGTCCCCGTTGCTCAGAAGGGAAGCGTGGAGAAGAGCAGAGCAATAGTTATTGGGGACTCGATAGTTCGGGGCACAGATAGGCGGTTTTGTGGGGGCGGGAGAGACTCACGTTTGGTATGTTGCCTCCCAGGTGCAAGGGTACTTGACGTCTCTGATCGTGTTTTCTGGGTCCTTAATGGGGAGGGGGAGCAGCCCAAAGTCGTGGTCCACATTGGCACCAACGACATAGGTAGGAAGAGGGCTGAGGATGTTAGGCAGGCTTTCAGGGAGCTAGGTTGGAAGCTCAGAGTTAGAACAAACAGAGTTGTTGTCTATGGTTTGTTACCCATTCCACGTGATAGAGAGTCGAGGAATAGGGAGAGAGAACAGTTAAATGCGTGGCTACAGGGATGGTGCAGGAGGGAGGGATTCCAGTATCTGGATAACTGGGGTTCTTTGTGAGGAAGGTGGGACCTCTATAAACAGGATGGTCTACACCTGAACCTGAGGGGCACCAGTATCCTTGGGGAGGAGGTTTGCTAGTGCTCTTGGGGGGGGTTTAAACTAACTCTGCAGGGGCATGGGAACCTAGAGTGTAGCTTTAGGGTGCAGGACCTGGAGTGTAGGGAGGTTAGGAACATGGCATCAATCTCAAAGGAGGGTGCCTGTAAACAGATATTGACTGGGAAAGCTATAGCTCGAGTTCGTTAGATGGGTTGGTGTTTGTCCAATGTGTGCAGGAGGGTTTCCTGACACAATATGTAGACAGGCCAACAAGAGGTGAGGCCATACTGGATTTGGTTCTGGGTAACGAACCAGGCCAGGTGTTAGAATTGGAGGTAGATGAGCACTTTGGGGACAGTGACCACAATTCGGTGACTTTTACTCTAGTGATGGAGAGGGATAAGTGTGCACTACAGGGCAAGAGTTATAACTGGGGGCAGGGAAATTATGATGCGGTGAGGCATGACTTAGGATGTGTGGCTTGGAAAAGTAGACTCCAAGGCAAGAGTGTAAATGATATGTGGAACTTGTTCAAGGGGCAACTACTGAGTGTCCTTGATAATTATGTACCTGTCAGGCAGGGAGGAAAGGGTCATGTGAGGGAGCCGTGGTTTAATAAGGAATTGGAATCCCTTGTTAAATGGAAGAGGGCGGCCGATCTCAAGATGAGACGTGAAGGTTCAATTGGGGCGATTGAGAGTTATAGGGTAGCCAGGAAGGACCTGAAGAGAGAGCTAAAAGCAGCAAGGAGGGGACATGAAAGGTCCTTAGACGGTAGGATTAGGGAAAACCCTAAGGCTTTCTATAGGTATGTTAGGAATAAAAGAATGACTAGGGTAGGAATAGGTCCAGTCAAGGATAGTAGTGGGAAGTTGCGTGTGGAGGAGGAAGAGATTGGGGAGACACTGAATGAATACTTTTCTTCAGTATTCACTCAGGAACAGGGCATTGTCGATGAGAATACTGAGGCACAAATAAGTAGAATGGATGGCTTTGAGGTATGTAGAGAAGAGGTATTGGAAATCCTGGAAAAGGTGAAAATAGATAAGTCCCCTGGGCCTGATGGCATTTATCCTAGGATTCTCTGGGAAGCAAGGGAGGAGATTGCAGAGCCATTGGCCTTGATTTTTATGTCCTCTTTGTCTACAGGAGTAGTCCCAGAAGACTGGAGGATAGCAAATGTGGTTCCCTTGTTCAAAAAGGGGAGTAGGGATAACCCTAGTAACTATAGGCCAGTGAGTCTCACTTCCGTTGTGGGCAAAATCTTAGAGAGAATTGTAAGGGAAAGGATTTATG
>NW_025199822.1:0-1310 GCF_004010195.1 Chiloscyllium plagiosum | reverse complement strand
GGTAGGTTCTTTATTCAGCGAGTCGTGAGTTCATGGAATTCCCTGCCAGTAGCAGTGGTGGACTCTCTCTCTTTATGGGCATTTAAGCGGGCATTGGATAGGCATATGGAGGATAGTGGGCTAGTGTAGGTTAGGTGGGCTTGGATCGGCGCAACATCGAGGGCCGAAGGGCCTGTACTGCGCTGTATTCTTCTATGTTCTATGAAACAGCAGCCCAGCCACTGAGGGTCGCTAATCCATTCTCTAACAGCAGAGTTCACTGTCGAGTTAAGTATAATATGTTTTGATAACTTACCACACAGATGAATCTTATACCCAGAATGGTCTCCTATTTAACAGCACTTCACCACCATCCCAGCCTAATCTGATGATCAAGTTGAATTGAATTTCAGAATCCGATAAGATGATGATCAGGTTGAAAGAAACCAAATACAAATTTGGCTAAAATGTGTGTGGCCATCTGAGATCATGTGCTCTTCATGTGATAGAATGCCAATAAATGTTCAAGATATCTCCGATCTTACACAAGTAATAATGATTACCAAGGGTTAATAAATCAGTGATTCCAAGTATTTTGGTGTACCCGAAGATGACTGAAGGCAGAAGGACAACTTTAGTCAAAATAAGAGACATGTACCAGGTCAGCCAGAAATGCAGGCTGGTTTCATTAAGTGGATTGAATGAAAACCACCTCTTTTTATCAGAGTAACATTTTGTGTCCTACTTATGATAAACATCAAATTCTGAATCTTCTGAAGACAGACTTGCACCTAGTAAATGTTTAGTTTGGTTTTCTCAATTATTTTTAAAAACCAAGTTAATAAAGTGAACACCGAGATCTTGCATAAGTGATATGAGCAAGGGACCGAAGGATAGAAGTAGTCTATACTATTCAAAAATATACATAAAGAGTAATACCATTTAAAATTCTGCAAAAAAAAAAATTGCAGAAACCAATTAGTCAGGTAGCAGTCACTCATAGATAAAGGGGAACCCATTACAGGCCACAGACTACCAACAGACAAAGGTAAGCTCTCTCCCCAAACTGCAGAATAGAATTCAAAGCCAATAGAATTCAAGGCATCATAAATCAATACCCAATCAAAGGAAATGATGAAATTTCTGCTTTTAGAATCTCAGTTTTTTTTTTATAAATGTCAGCACAGTTTAAGATTCCCATAAATGTACTAAAAGATCATTTGTATTATAATGTGGATATCAGATTTGAATGGCTTTGAAATTAAAGGTTCAAGTGTCAGTACTGAGATGCATTCTACGTACAATTTATAAACCAAGGCTGTTTTGGTTTG
>NW_025199821.1:0-6170 GCF_004010195.1 Chiloscyllium plagiosum | reverse complement strand
TAACTCATATTTAATCCAATATCCTCCTTGCGTATTCTCTGTCAAATGACATTTTAAAATATACCACACTCACCCACCACCTCAAAAACGCACATAAAACCTTTTGCATTGTACAAGTGTAAAATAAATATAGAGATTAAATATAAATTTATGGTAGCCATATTCACTGTTGCTTATAGTATGGACGGCGAATTTCCGCATGCTAGCTGCTAGATCATGCATGTAATATACGAGGAAGATTTGCTATGCTTCTAGTGTTGGTCATACATTCCATTTTACTGAACAGTGTATTTGCTTAGTGTTCACAACTTCCCATGCTGGCTTGCCATCTTCCAGTTTATGATGGGTTGGCTGGTTGTGTAAGTTAAGTTCAGAATATTTTTCTAATCTACCATTTCAACTAATCTGCATTACCACAAGTAAATGTTAATGATGAGAAAAAATGTATTTCTTGAGCCTCTTTGAGGTGGTTGATTTAAACAGTGCTTTGAACATCAAGTTAGAGGTCACGCTCTTTTCGATTTGGTGCTGAGTAGAAGAGCGAGGTGAAAGGATCATGAGGGAGAAATTTAATGTAATGATCATACTGTATTGCACCAGGGTCCAAGGTTCGATTCCGCCCTCAGCAAATGTCTGTGTGGAGTTTGCACATTCTCTGCGTGTATGCATAGGTTTCCTCTGGGTGCTCCAGTTTCCTCCCACAGTCCATAGATGTGCAGGTCAGGTGAATTGGCCATGCTAAAATGCCCATAGTTTTAGGTGTATTGGCTAGCGGAAATGGGTCTTTGTGGGTTACTCTTCAGAGGGTCGGTGTGGAGTGGTTAGGCCGAAGGGCCTGTTTCCATACTGTCGGGAATCTAATCAGAATGCACACTAGGTTTTGTTACTTTTCTCTAATTACAGTTATGAACTTCTGCCATGCAAGCGTAGATTTTACACGGGGAAAGTTGGCAATCTTAACTTGGTAAAGCACATGAAACAATAGTTAATAGAAGCCAGGCAATGCCTCTTACTTAACGAAACATTGTAACATACATAGCATATACATATCCCTTCAAGGTGCAAACAGCAACAAGGATTGATTACTCAACTTTGGTCATCAAAACAAATTAAAGGTTGCAGGAATGATAGACAGCAGCTTCGGAAAAAATGTGAGATATAGTGGTAACTCATGGATTCAAGAAAATTACGGTAGTAGAATAGCGAGGTTCCTGTGCTGACCAGGAAAGTTTAGACAAAGAACAGGAATGCAAACTATCAAAAAGCGTGAAGACTGCCACAAAACATGTTTTGATATTTGATTGGAAAATTGAAAGCAGAGTCAATCGTGTAATAGTGAATTTGTGGACAACAAATTTATCGTGAAGAACTGAGAAATTACAGGGAAACTGAAAAGTTACATTGTGTCGATCTTCATGGAGTATGATCGAGAATATCTATGTGTATGGAATGAGCTGCCAGAGGATGTGATGGAGGCTGGTACAATTGCAACAGTTAAGAGGCATTTGGAAGGGTATATGACTCAGAAGTGTTTGGATGGGCATGGGCCGGGTGCTGGCAGGTGGAGTTCGATTGAGTTGGGATATCTGGTCGGAATGGATGGGTTGGACTGAAGAGTTTGTTTCCATGCTGTACATCTCTGAGACTCTAAATGCCACTTAACCATGAGACTTGGGTAAACGTAGATTAAAATCATTAACATCAGAGAAGAGTCCGTATTTATAAACAAAACTCTATTGAGCATTCATAGGTTGGTCGGATCAGTTGCACTGCACACTAGAATCTTGGAAGAAGCAGAAATACACATACTGATCACATTGGTAATCACTGTTCTTTTCGTGTACATTCTGGATAATTGGAACGTTGTAAATATAATCTGATCACCTAAAACAGGTAGAAAAGGATGTGATGGTGCAGCGACGTTCAGAGGTTATTTTGATTTGTGTTTCCTTTGGAAAGACATTGTAATGCACACGTGCCGTGCGGTGTCACAAAACGAGGAGAGTAAACAACTTGTGAAGCCTTGTTTCATTTCGAAGTTGGAACGGTGGAGACAGGCTGAATGAATGTGGCGAGCTCCCAGAGATCAGGATGCCCAGGTTTTGGTTCCTGAGTAACACCGCTGCTGAGTTGGGTGCTTAGTAAATTACTTCTGGCATCTACTTTCTCTGAGCATTCTCTTGATGTCAGTTTTCTTTGCCTGGAACGGCATCTGAGAATCTGTGTCTGCATTTGTCGTTTTGCCCAGCAAATTGTGTTTATGTTCCAACACGTTTATTGCGAATTTATACAGTTAATGAGTGACAATTATTGTATTAGCGCAATAAAGTATTCCCATCGAGCTATTCGTAGTTTCCTTTCTATTTGATTACGTTTTAAAAGACCGTTTAAGCATTTTTTTTTGTCTTCACCTCGATTTGTTTGACCACTTGCATTGCTTCCCGAACAAGGTGCTTTACATTTACTTTGGCGATAACAGAAAGTTGCATCCAGGTTACTTCATTAAAATAGTTTGAGGACACCTGGTCTGATTCATAAAAAGGGACAGTGTCGGACAACAGCCCAGATAACCACAGTCGTGAATCATTACGGAATCTATGAAATAGCATGCACATTATCAGAATGCGATACAGGATATTTAGACAGTAACGACATTTCAGAGAATAATTTATGCATATGTGAAAGGGGAATCATAATTGACAACCGAGTTGGAACTGATTCAAAAGTTGAGTGCAGCAAGGAACGGAACCTATCATCATATTCGCGCAACTGATTGCTCTTCCGATGCTCAAGTGTTGGGCACAGCAGATTTGAATATCCTGGCCACGGTTCATTGATATTGACGCACGACTCAGGCCATGAAACAAGGAACACCGCAATTCAGAATTAGAAATAGGTGACGGGGATAAGGTATTTTGATAGAAAGGTCCTGCATGGAAGGTTGTTGAGTGTCGTTAAATCTCACAGGATTCTGGGAGAGCTAGGCAATTGGATAGAAAATTAGCCTGAACTGAGAAAACACGGTGGTGGTAGATGGTTGTTTTTCGAACTGGAGGCCTGTCACTAACCGTGTGCCATATGGCAGGACAGTGTGTCCACAGTTGTTCATCACGTGTATCATGGAGTGTTCACACTTTTGGATGATTTCCATTCGCTCCAGAATAGTTCCAGAGATGAAGAGGGAAGGGTAGCAAAGATGATTCTCAAAAGGAGTGAGAGAGACAATCTAGTTTCTTTCGGCGGTGCCTTAAGTTTCCAAATATTAACCAAGAATGCGACAGTTCAAGAACTTTAGATGGAGTAGATGAGACTTGGGTAAACGTAGATTAAAATCATTAACATCAGAGAAGAGTCGGTATTTATAAACAAAACTCTATTGAGCATTCATAGGTTGGTCGGATCAGATGCACTGCACACCAGAATCTTGGAAGAAGCAGAAATACACATACTGATCACATTGGTAATCACTGTTCTTTTCGTGTACATTCTGGATAATTGGAACGTTGTAAATATAATCTGATCACCTAAAACAGGTAGAAAAGGATATGATGGTGCAGCGACGTTCAGAGGTTATTTTGATTTGTGTTTCCTTTGGAAAGACGTTGTAATGCACACGTGCCGTGCGGTGTCCCAAAACGAGGAGAGTAAACAACTTGTGAAGCCTTGTTTCATTTCGAAGTTGGAACGGTGGAGACAGGCTGAATGAATGTGGCGAGCTCCCAGAGATCAGGATGCCCAGGTTTTGGTTCCTGAGTAACACCGCTACTGAGTTGGGTGCTTAGTAAATTACTTCTGGCATCTACTTTCTCTGAGCATTCTCTTGATGTCAGTTTTCTTTGCTCGGAACGGCATCTGAGAATCTGTGTCTGCATTTGTCGTTTTGCCCAGCAGATTGTGTTTATGTTCCAACACGTTTATTGCGAATTTATACAGTTAATGAGTGACAATTATTTAATTAAGCTCAATAAAGTATTCCCATCGAGCTATTCTTAGTTTCCTTTCTATTTGATTACGTTTTAAAAGAGCGTTTAAGCATTTTTTTTTCTCTTCACCTCGATTTGTTTGACCACTTGCATTGCTTCCCGAACAAGGTGCTTTACATTTCCTTTGGCGATAACAGAAAGTAGTGTCCAGGTTACTTCATTAAAGTAGTTTGAGGACACCTGGTCTGATGCATAAAAAGGGACAGTGTCGGACAGCAGCCCAGCTAACCACAGTCGTGAATCATTACGGAATCTATAAAATAGCATGCACATTATCAGAATGCAATACTGGATATTTAGACAGTAACGACATTTCAGAGAATAATTTACGCATATGTGAAAGGGGAATCATAATTGACAACCGAGTTGGAACTGATTGAAATGTTGAGTGCAGCAAGGAACGGAACCTATCGTCATATTCGCGCAACTGATTGCTCTTCCGATGCTCAAGTGTTGGGCACAGCAGATTTGAATATCCTGGACACGGATCATTGATATTGACGCACGACTCAGGCCATGAAACAAGTAACACCGCAATTCAGAATTAGAAATAGGTGACGGGGATAAGGTATTTTGATAGAAAGGTCCTGCATGGAAGGTTGTTGAGTGTCGTTAAATCTCACAGGATTCTGGGAGAGCTAGGCTGGGATAGAAAATTAGCCTGAACTGAGAAGACACGGTGGTGGTAGATGGTTGTTTTTCGAACTGGAGGCCTGTCACTTACCGTGTGCCATATGGCAGGACAGTGTGTCCACAGTTGTTCATCACGTGTATCATGGAGTGTTCACACTTTTGGATGATTTCCATCCGCTCCAGAATAGTTCCAGAGATGAAGAGGGAAAGGTAGCAAAGATGATTCTCAAAAGGAGTGAGAGAGACAATCTTTGCGGCGGTGCCTTAAGTTTCCAAATATTAACCAAGAATGCGACAGTTCAAGAACTTTAGATGGAGTAGTTTTTGTCCAATGTGTGCAAGGAGGTTTCCTGATTCAGGATATAAACAGGGCAACAAGGAACCACATTAACTTTGGTACTGGGTAATGATTCCGGCCAGGTGGAGATATCGTGGATCTTATTTCACAAAGATAGACACCGTGTAACTTTCATTTTTCCCTGTAAGTTCTCAGTTCTGTACAATAAATTGTTGTAGTACAGACCAACTTGATTTGCGTAGAGCAGTAAGCTTTACTTCGGTTTTGGGTAAAGTGTTGGAAAATATGTGAAGAGGTAGGATTTATAATAATCGAGAAAAGGACTAAGATGATTAAGGATAGTCTAAACGGTTTTGTGAAGGGTAGGTTGTGCCTCAGAAACTTTATTGACTTCTTTGGAAAGGGACCATACTAGTGGTTGAGGGTGAGGCAGTTGATATGGTGCATATATATTTCAGTAAGGCGTTTACTGAGGTTCCCCACGGTCGGCTAATGCACAAAATACGAAGGCAGGGAATGAGTGTGATTTATCGGTTTGGATCAGAAATTGGCCTGCTTGAAAGAATGCTGAGGGTGGTGGCGGGTGAGACATTCTCATCCTGGAGTTAACTTAATAGTTCGGTATACTGCAAGGATCTGTTTTGATTTCACTTCTGTTTGTCATTTTTAAAAAAGACCTGGATGAGTGTGTCGTAGGCTGAGCTCGTAAATTAGCTGATGACACCTTAGATTGGTGGAGTTGTGAATTGTGCAGAAAGATGTCATAGGATACAGAGGGACAGAGATAAGCCTCAGAGCTGAACTGAGAGGTGGCAAATGGACTTTAATGCGGAAAAGTGTGAGGTGAATTAGTTTCGAAGAAGCAACAGGAATACTGGGCTCAAGTAAGATTCTTGGACTTCTTTGTGACAGGTGATAGGTTTGGAGTAGGTGGGTTCTTTGTTGATAGTACCGGCAATTCGGTTATGTTTACTTTAGCGATGTAAACGGACAAGTATCTACCACATGGTAAGAGTTATTGCTGCGGGAAAGGGGATTATGATGCGATTAGGCAGGATTTAGTATGCATAGGATAAGAAAGCAAATTGCAAGCTATGGATACAATTAAAATGAGGAGCTTAATCAAGGAACAGCTACTGCGGGACTCGAGTACGTATGTTCCTGTCAGGCAGTGAGAAAGGTATTGAGCTCGAGGGCCGTGGTTAACTAAGGAAGTTGAATCTCTTGTCAAGAAGAGGATGCAGTCTTATGTTCGA
>NW_025199820.1:0-6170 GCF_004010195.1 Chiloscyllium plagiosum | reverse complement strand
CCTCAATTCACTGCTGTCCATGTGCATGTCCAATAGTCACTTAAATGTCCTTAATGACTCTGCCTCCACCACCACCGCTGGCAAAGCATTCCATGCGTTCACATCTCTCTGCGTAAAGGACCTACCTCTGACATCTCCTCTATGACAAAACCTTCCTCTTAACACCTTAAAACTATAAACTCTTGTGGCAGTCAATCCTGCCCTGGGGAAAAATCTCTGGCTATCAACTCTATCCATGCCTCTCATTACCTTGTAGACCTTGATCAGATCACCTCTCTTCCTCCTTTCCAGAGAGAAAAGTCTGAGCTTTGTTAATCTCTCTTCATAAGACAAGCCCTCCAGTCCAGCCAGCATCCCGGTAAACCTTCTTTGCACCCTCTCCAAAGCCTCTGCATCTTTCCTATAATAGGCCGACCAGAACTAGATGCAGTATTCCAAGTGTGGTCTCACCAGGATTTGTAGAGCTGCAGCAAAACCTCGCGGCTCTTAAACTCGGTCCCCCTGTTAAGGAAAGCCAAGACATCATATGCTTTCTTAACAACCCTATCCACTTGGTTGGCAACTTTGAGCTTGAACACCAAGATCCCGCTGTTCCTCCACACTGCCAAGAATCCTGTTTTTAATCCTATATTCTGCATTCACGTTCGACCTTCCAAAATGCATCACTTCGCATTTATCCAGGTTGAACTCCATCTGCCATTTCTCAGCCCAGCTCTGCATCTTGTTGATGTCATGCTGCAGTCTGCAACAGCCTCCGATACTATCAACAGCACCTCCAACCTTTGTGTCATGAGCAAATTTACTAACCCACCCCTCAACCTCCTCATCCAAGTCATTTATAAAAGCAACAAAGAGCAGATGCCCAAGAACAGACTCCTGTGGGACACCATTCATCACTGACCTCCAAGCCAACCAATTCTGAATCCAGAGAGCCAAATCTCCCTGAATCCCATACCTCCTGGTTTTAGGAATGAGCCTACCATGGGGAACCTTATCAAATGCCTTGCTGAAGTCCATATACACCACATCCATTGCCCAACCTTCGTCAACTTGTCTCATCACCTCCTCAAAGAACTCAATAAGATTTGTGAGGTGTGACCTGCCCCTCATAAAGCCATGCCGACTGCTTTTAATCATGCTATCTTTTTCCAAATAGTCATAAATCCGATTCCTCAGAATTCTTTCCAAAACCTTGCTGATCACAGATGTAAGACTGAATGGTCTGAAATTGTCAGGGATTTCCCTATTACCCTTCTTGAAAAGAGGAACAACATTCATCTCCCTCGAATCCTCTGGCACGACTCCCATGGAGTGTGAGGAAGCAAATATGTTCGCCAGTGGCTTAGCAAGCTCCTTTATCATTTCCCAGAGCAATGTGGAATAAATCTGGTCTGGTCCTGGGGATTTATCAATCTTAAAATTTGCCAAAATTTCCAGCACATCAACTTCCTCAATCTTGATCTTTACAAGCCCGTTTCCCAGCTCCTCAAAGTTCTCATTCACAACAGGGTCCCTTTCCTTAATGAAAACCAAAGCAAAAAACTCATTTAAGGCTTCCCCTATCTGCTCAGACTCCATGCACAAGTTCCCTACACTATCCCTGACTGGCCCTATCTTCTTCCTGATCATTCTCTTATTCCTCACATACGAGTAAAATGCCTTTGGGTTCTCCCTAATCCTTCCCACCAAGCCTTTTTCGTGCCCCCCACCTGGCTCTCCTCAGTACACTTTTGAGCTCCTTTCTGGTAAGCCTGTAATCCTCTAAAGCTGTATTAGATCCTTGCTTCTTCCACCTTGTGTCAGTTGCCTTCTTCCTTTTGACGAGAAGCTCCTCTGTTCTCGTCATCCACGGCTCCTTAATCTTACCCCTTGCCTATCACTTGCAACAACTGCTTCTTAAACAGTTTCCAACAGTCTGTTGTGCCCTTTCTGTGGAACAATTGCTCCCAATCTGTACTTCCCAACTCCTGTCTGATAGCGTTATAATTTCCTTTCCCCAATTAAATATCTTGCCATGATAATTGCTCCTTTCCCTCGCTGTGGCTATGGTAAATGTGAGGCAGTTGTGGTCACTGTCACCAAAGTGTTCTCCCACCATGAGATCTGATACCTGCCCTGGCTCATTGTCAAGCACCAAATCCAAAATGGCCTCTCCCCTCCTCGGCCTGTCAACATACTGAGCAAGAAAACCCTCCTGAACACACCTGACAAAAACGGCTCCATCCAAACCATCTGCACAAAGGAAGTTCCAGTCAATATTGGAAAAGTTAAAGTCACCCATAACAACAACCTGTTATATCTGCATTTTTCCAAAATCTGCTGGCCTATGAGTTCTTTGATCTCCCTATTGCTATGAAGGGGTCTGTAGAAAAAACCCAATGAGGTGGTTGCTCCCTTGCTGTTTCTAACTTCCACCCATACTGACTCAGTAAATAAACCTTCCTCGATGACATTCATTTCTGTAGCTGTAACACTCTCTCTGATTAGCACTGCCACATATCCTCCTCTTGCCTCCCCGTTCTTTTTAAATGTTCTAAACCCTGGAACATCTAGCAACCATTCCTCCCCCTGTGAAACCCAATTCTTTGTTATGGCCACAATGTCATAGTCCCAAGCACTGATCCATGCTCTAAGTTCATCTCTTTTACTTCTGACATTCCTTGCCTTCAAGCAGACACACTTCAACGTATCCCTTTGTTTCATCACATGAAAAACCTCCCTGATAGATTCACTACACCCTGCCATTGCTCCATCTACAACTACCTCACTCTCAGAAATGTAGCTCTGGCTCCCACCCCCCTGCCAAACTAGTTTAAACCCTCCCGAACCACACGAGCAAATCTCCCACCCAGGATAGTTGTGCACCTCCAGTTCAGGTGCAACCCGCCCTTCATGTACAGGTCTCACCTTCCCCAAAAGCACCCCAAGGTCTCAGTATCTGAAGCCCTCCCTCCTGTATCAGCTGCACAGCCACGTGTTAAGCTACACTTGCTCCCTGTTCCTCACCTCACTATCTCGTGGCACCAATAGCAAACCTGAGAGCATTACACTACTTGTCCTGCTCTTCAGTTTCCAACCTAGCTCTCTGTAGTCACTTTTAAGATCCTCAATCCTTTTCCTGGCTATATCATTGGTGCCAATATGTACCACGATTTCTGGCTGCTCACGCACCCCTTTCAGAAACTTGCAAACCCGATTGGCGACATCCTGGACCCTGACACCAGGGAGGCAAGATACCTTCTGGGAATCCTGTTCCTGACCACAAAATCTCCTGTCAATCCGTCTAACTACTGAGTCCTCTACCACTTGCACTTTTTTATTCTCCCCCTATCCCTTCTGAGCCACAGTGCCAGAGACCTGACAACTATGGCTTTCACTTGGTAGACTGTCCCCACCAGCAGTATCCAAAATGGTATACTTATTGCTGAGGGGAACAGCCACAGAGGCTCCCTGCTCTGTCTGTCGGTTCCCCTTCTTCCCCCGACTGTAACCTAGCTGTCCTTATCCTGTATTTGAGGAGTGACCACCTCCCTGTAAATCCTCTCAATTTCCCCCTCAGCCTCCAGGATGATCCGTAGTTCATCCAGCTCCATCTCCAGTTCCCTAACTCGGTTTTCGAGGAGCTGGAGTTGGGTACACTTCCCGCAGATGTGGCCAATGGAGACATGTGTCCTATCTCACCTGCCACATTCTGTAGGAGGAACATGCAGCTGCCCTATCAGCCACACCCCACTAATCTGAAAGCCCACACAGGACTAAACAAGGAAGAGAAAAAAAAACCTGAAGAACTTACCAAGTTTACAGACTCTTATTAAGGTTAGAGGAGGTGGGTGGGAGGGAGACCCTATGGTGTAGGGCCTCGGGTTTAGATCTCACCAACTTAAAAAAACAATCACTTACCCTCCCGGCAGCCCTCTCTTCTCTCCGCCCTCTCTCCTCGCTGCGCTGTAAAGAATGGAGGCCCGACTCCAGAGGTAAGTCCCTTTTTAAGTGGGAAAATTTACCCTTCCCAGCTACCCTCGCTTCTCTTCACTGTCTCTCCTTCCCGTTCTGAAAAAAAAATGGAGGGTTTCTAATGTGACCCTACTATTTAAAGAAAAGGAGATAGAATGAAAACAAGAATTTACACACTGGTTAGCTTGATGTCTGCAGTGAGGAAAATACTGGAGTCCATAATGAAAAATTTAATAGCAGAGCACTTGGAAAACAGTGATAGGATTAGAAAGAGTCAGATTTACTGGGATGTCTTGAGGATATAGCTAGTAGGATTGATAAGGGGGAACCAGTGAATGTGCTTTTCTTGGACTTTCAGTAGTCTTTCAATAAGGTTCCACATAAGAGGCTAGCTTGTAAAATTAAAGTTCATGTGATGGGGATAGTGCATTGATATCATTACAGAACTGGTTGGCAGACAGGAAACAAAATTAGGAGTAAAGGGGCCTTTTTTATAAGTGGAAAGCAGTGACTAGAAGGGCATCATAGGGATTTAGATGAGGGAACTAAATTTAATATGTAAGTATAATATTAGAGTTGACAACTTTGCATACTCCCTCAGTCCTGTGAAATCATTTGATGATGTCATCTATTCATCAAGCTCCCTTTCACCAAACAATGGCTTTCCAGGTGGTTGGCTGTCAGAGTTAGTTCTAAACTGACACCTCCTTGTCACCATTTTTAACTATCAGTGATCTAAAGACTCATGGTTTCTCGTGACATTAATAAAATCAGCAATAAGCCATAAAGTACAGATCAATTAATTATTCAGAAGTTTAATTGAGGTCTTGTCATGTCATCCTCAGAGCTCCCTTCTCTGAGATGTCTTTTACTTGTCAAAATCTGGAGCTAAGGTCACAACATCAAACGGGCAGCAAAGATTATCTCTATCCTGCAACCTCACTCTCGGTGGCCCAGTGAAATTCAGCCAACAACACTGCCTCCATTCTAAGCAAGTAATGAATTGGAACACAAAACTAATTATGAAAATGTTTTCGATGCAGCAGGAAAGTCCCCATTACAGTATTTTGTTGAAATAGGCCAGCAATATTTGAAATTGCTAACCCAGCCCAAATACATTCTCCAGTCTGGTTTAACTGACCAATACCAAGGGATAAAACTGTACACAACTTACAAAAGTTCCCACACTGAATTAAAAGAACCTACCATGGAACCATATGTGAATAGGAAAAGAAATGTAAGAGGTAAATTTCAAAACTAATTATTGTAAGATGGGATTGAAATAACTAATTCACGGACTGAAATCAATGAACTTTCAGCTGTCAAGCTGGCAATTTCCCTCAGTTAATGACTTTGTTAAAGATTTTGAAGAAAAACATAATGTTCCTTTTATTAATTACTGCCAAACAACCTCATCTGGCATGACAAGTTAATAATTACAACCATAGCAGCTCAGTCCTTCAAATCTTACTGGTCACTAAGATTTAAACTTTTTTTTTTAAATTGATGTTTCTATCTTTTCTATCTATTGTTCTAATAATTATTTGCTGGAAAATCGCAGCAGGTCAGGCAGCATCCAAGGAGCAGGAGAATCGACGTTTCGGGCATGAGCCCTTCTTCAAATGAATTTTGGCCAATGAGAGAAGGAAATTGCAAGCAGAAGTAAATTATTTTTGATAAAATTGTATTTGAAGTGTGTATTCATTTTCTATAGTTAAAATTATAGAAAAACTGGTGTTGTCTCGTTGCTTGTGATATAAAAATTATCAATGTGAGAACTGAAAGCAGCTAAAATTGGTTGATCCAGAAATGGAATATTTTTCTAGTCCTCTCAGTGGTCTAATGTTGACTCATTCATCATTTCTCAACCTTGTGGCTGACCTCGCTATTCTTTCACTTGCTATCTGTTGTTAACGTATCAAGAAAAAGTAATCTGAGATATTCTTTTCTCCTTTTGGCTTTTTTTTTTCCACTTCTGATTCACCTTTTAGTTATTTAGAATTGAGTTTTGTTAGATATCACTACAATTTAGTTTCTTCAATAAAATAATTTAGTTTAGACTTGAGGTTAGTTTTTGCATTTGAATTTAACTGTAGTGAGGTAAAAGTATGTTCCTTCTCACAGGAATACATTTATATCCTTCAAAATGTGTTTTGTTTAGATTACTTACAATGTGGAAACAGGCCCAACAAGTCCACACCGACCCTCCAAAGAGC
>NW_025199819.1:0-6170 GCF_004010195.1 Chiloscyllium plagiosum | reverse complement strand
AGACACTGACACAGACACACACACTCACACAAAGACATTGAAGTGGTGAATGTCCCCAGAGACAGTCAAACACACAGACAGGAAACAAGGTAAATGATCTGAAACAGCCCTTCCACTGCATCACACTGTCACTCAGCCTGTCCTAGGATGGCCAACATTCAGGAAAACATTGAGAATAACTACCACCGTGTGAAATGGGACAGACTTCAAACCGATCTAGCAGCTCAAGCCTGGGCACCCCTGAGGCGCTGTGGGCCAACAGCAGAACTCTACTCCAGCACAATCTGTAACCTCATGGCCCAGCATATCCCCCACTCACCCATTACCATAAGCCAGGGGGGATCAACCCCCTACAATTTGCCTCCTGATGTAACAGGTCCACAGATGATGCCATATCCATGGGCCTGTACTAATCCCTGGAACATCTGGACAACAAGGGTACCTACACCAGACTCCAGCTCATCAACTACAGCCCCGCCTTTATTATCCCCTCCAGACTGATCTCAAAACTCCAGCACCTTGATCTTGGCTTCGCTTCCTGCAACTGGATCCTCAGCTTCCTGACCCACAGACCACAGTCAGTGAGGATAGACAACAGGACCCCCTCCACAATAACATTCAACACTGGAGCCCCTCAAGGATGGATTCTCAGCCCCCCTCCGTACTCCCTGTACATCCACGACTGTGTTGCTAAATTCCAAACAACTGCCATTAACACATCTGCTGATGATACCCCGGTGTGGGATGGACATCTAAAAACAATGAGAGGAGAGAGAAAGGAGAGGGCTTGGTGATGTGGTGCAATGAGAACAGCCTATCTCTCAACCTCAGTAAAACTAAACACCTGAACATTTGACTTCAGAAATAAAGGAGGAGGACATACCCCCATCTACATCAACGGAGCTGTGGTTGAGAGGGTGGACAGCGTCAAGTTCCTCGGAGTGACAATAACTGGCATCCTGTCCTGGACTTCTCATGTAGATGAGATGGTCAAGAAGACCCAACAATGTGCCACGTCCTTCAGGACTCTCACCAACGTTTACAGATGCACCATTGAGAGTATACTGTCCGGGAGGTCAGTCATCTCAGCTCCAGGACATCTCTGCAGGAGTCCCTCAGGGGAGTGTCCTAGACCCAACCATCTTCAGTTGCGTCATCAACGACCTTCCCTCCATCATAAGGTCAGGAGTGGGGATGTTCCCTGATGGTTGCACAATGTTCAGCACCATTCACAACTCCTCAGACACTGAAGCAGTCCGTGTTCAAATACAACAAGATCTAGACAATCTCCAGGCTTGGGCTAACAAGTGGAAAGTAACATTCGTGCCACACAAATGCCAGGCTATGACAATCACCAACAAGAGACAATCTAACCACTGCCCCTGGACATTCAATAGTATTACCATCACTGAATCCCCCACTATCAACATCCTGGGGGTTTCCACTGAATTAAACCGGACTGAACACAGTGGCTATGAGAGCAGGTCAGAGGCTGGGAATACTGTGGTGAGTAACTCCCCTCCTGACTCCCTGAAGCGTGTCCACCATCTACAAGGTACAAGTCAGGAGGGTGATGGAATACTCCCCACTTGCCCTGGATGGGGGCAGCTCCAACAACACTCAAGAAGCTCAACACCATCCAGGACAAAGCAGCCGCTTGATGGGCACCACATCGACAATCATCCCCTCCCTCCCCCACCGACCCTCAGTAGCAGCAGTGTGTACCAGCTACAAGATGCAGAAACTCACCAAAGACCCTCAGACAGCACCTTCCAAACCCACAGCCACTTCCATCTAGAAGGACAAGGGCAGCAGATACATGGGAACACCAACCCCTGCAAGTTCCCCTCCAAGCCCCTCACCATCCTGGGCAGCACGGTGGCACAGTGGTTAGCACTGCTGCCTCACAGCGCCAGAGACCCGGGTTCAATTCCCGCCTCAGGCGACTGACTGTGTGGAGTTTGCACGTTCTCCCCGTGTCTGCGTGGGTTTCCTCCGGGTGCTCCGGTTTCCTCCCACAGTCCAAAGATGTGCAGGTCAGGTGAATTGGCCATGCTAAATTGCCCGTAGTGTTAGGTAAGGGGTAAATGTAGGGGTATGGGTGGGTTGCGCTTCGGTGGGTCGGGGTGGACTTGTTGGGCCGAAGGGCCTGTTTCCACACTGTGAGTAATCTAATCTAATCTAATAAACGCAAAGAACGGTGGATACTGGAAATCAGAAACAAAATCAGAAATTACTGGAATGCACCAGTATCTTGATGTTAGAAATCCTAAACCCCAAATGATAGCGGTATTATTTATTATACACCTTTATCATTCTAAACCATTTCTTGGTTGGACTGTGGACAGCTTTTATGAATAAAATAACTTTTTAAAAAAATCACCAGACAGCAGAAATTGTTATTCTCTCCATTACTCCATCTGATACCCCTAATATTTTAAAAACTTCAAAGAATTCATCCCTTGAACATCTGAACTTCGAGGGAATACAACCTTGATCTCTTCTGTTATCGTTCCTTATAAATTAACCCTTAGAGTTCTGGATCATTCTGGTGAATTTACACTGTACCAGATTGGTAAGGATGAGGTCAGTCTGTTTCTCCCTCTTGTTGGTTCCCTCACTACCTGCCGCAGACCCAGTCCAGCAGCGATGTCCTTTAGGACCTGACCATCTCGATCAGTAATGCTGCTGCCGAGCCCCTCTTGGTGGGGGGGCATTGAAATCCCCCACCCAGAGGACATTCTGTGTCCTCCCCACCCTCAGTGCTTTCTCCAAGTGTTGTTCAGCCGGGGGAGGATGGTGCGTGGTAATCAGCAGGAGGTTTCCTTGCCCATGTTTAACCTGAAGCCATTTGAGGTTCAGAGTCAATTGTTGAGGACTCCCAGGGCAACCCCCTCCCGACTGTATCCCACAGTGCCGCCACCTCTGCTGGGTCTGTCCTGCCGGTGGGACAGGACATATCCAGGGATGGTAATAGTGGGCTGTGGGACATAGAACATACAATGTTACAGCGCTGTACAGGCCCTTCGGCCCTTTGTGTTGCACCGACCTGTGAAAATGATCTGATGTCCATCGAACCTACACCATTCCATTATTATCCATATGTATGTCTAACGCCCATCTAAATGCCCCTAACGTCGGTGAGCCCACTACTGTTAGAGGCAGGCCGTTCCACGCCCCTACTACTCTCGGAGTACCCCTTACATTGTCTGGAAGGTATGATTCCGTGAGAATGACTATGTCAGGCTGTTGCTTGACTCATCTGTGAGACAGCTCTCCCAATTCGGACACAGTCCCCAGATGTTAGTCCTTTCCAACAATGTGTGTTGGGGTTTCAATCCTGTCTCAGAAGGATTCATCCAGACTATGGCTGTGTCTGTCACCTACCCCTGAGCACTGTGCCACCATCAATCCCAATATCATCACTGGGCCCTGGGCCAGGTGAGTTTGGAACCTACAATGGCCAGCCTGGTTAACAACTGGATTGTCATCATTTGCCAGCTGTTTCTCTGTGGGCAGGAGTCACTAATGAGAATAAGGTGGGAATGTGCTGTCCTTGCTCATCCCCCTGGAACTGTCCACGCAATCGGGAAAAAGCCTCACAGATGGGACATTGATAGTCCAGACTGCCAGGCAGCAGCTGCTCACTCTGACTGTGAGGCACACACTGACACATACCTCATACTCCTTACTGAAGCCATTACTGAGGGTGTAAGTATCTTTCTCAGCCATGATCCTCATACACTGTCCAAAATCCTTCAGGGAGATCGAGGTATCTCCAAACGTCAGAGCCTCCAACAGCACGAGATAAATAAATTTATACTGATCCTGGAGCAAGCAGACAGAAAGACTGGGTCAGATCTAGGCCGAGAGAAAAAGACTGGAAGAGAGGGAGAAAGAGAGGCAGAGAGAGACAGACAGAGAGAAAGAGGCAGGGAGAGAGAGAGAGAAAGAGAGAAACAGGGAGAGAGAAAGGGAGAGGGAGAGAGTGTGGAAGCTGTTTTCACTGGCTTGCTTGTCTGCAGCCATTTTAGTCAGTCATGATGTTGTTCTTGGCTGACTTGGCCCCTGCCCTGGGTGGTCCTGCCATAATAGAACTTTCTGTATCAACCACATAACCTCTGCCCATTTATCTGCAACCACCCGCATTGACTCAAGGTCAGAGAACAATAGCTTGTTATATACAGTTTTAGAAAGCCGACCTCAGACTCTGCGTGGTGGATAGCCATGTAGGCCATCTACAGATTAATCTTGTGGCTCAGCTCAGCTATTTCATCTGTGGTACGGTGTAAATCCACAGTGATCTGGAGTAACACTGGACCATACGAAGGAAAGGTGAGCTACCCGTGATATCGCACAATAACGTTTGTCTATGCTCCAGGTCTGAGTCAGGAGAATTTCTTCAACAGAGAGAGAGAGAGAGAAAGGGAGAAAGAGGGGGAGACAGAGAGGGAAAGAGAGAGAAAGGGAGAGGGAGAGAGCGAGGGAGAAAGAGGGGGAGAGAGAAAGGAACTGTGAAACAGAGAGGTGGAAATTCTCTCTGACAATCTCTCTCCAGGGTTTGCTCTTTCCGTTCCCTCTCTCCGGGATCCACATAGGGGCAGGGTCTGCATCCTCACTTCCCTTGAGTCAATGTTCCCTCCCCCAAAGTTGCATAATTTCCTTGCCTCAGGGTCTCCCCTCCCTCAGGGCCCCCCTCCCTCAGGGTCCCTCTCCTTCAGGGTCTCTCCCCTCCCTCAGGGTCTCCCCTCCCTCAGGGTCCCTCTCCCTCAGGGTCTCTCCCCTCCATCAGGGTCTCCCCTCCCTCAGGGTCTCCCCTCCCTCAGGGTCTCTCTCCTCCCTCAGGGTCCCTCTCCCTCAGGGTCTCTCCCCTCCCTCAGGGTCTCCCCTCCCTCAGGGTCCCTCTCCTTCAGGGTCTCTCCCCTCCCTCAGGGTCTCTCCCCTCCCTCAGGGCCCCCCTCCCTCAGGGTCTCCCCTCCCTCAGGGTCTCCCTCTCCCTCAGGGTCTCTCCCCTCCCTCAAGGTCCCTCTCCCTCAGGGTCCCCCTCCCTCAGGGTCTCCCCTCCCTCAGGGTCTCTCCCCTCCCTCAGGGTCTCCCCTCCCTCAGGGTCTCCCACTCCCTCGGGTCTCCCCTCCCTCAGGGTCTCTCCCCTCCCTCAGGGTCTCCCCTCCCTCAGGGTCCCCCTCCCTCAGGGTCTCCCCCTCCCTCAGGGTGTCCCTCTCCCTCAGGGTCTCTCCCCTCCCTCAGGGTCTCCCACTCCCTCAGGGTCTCGCTCCCTCGGGTCTCTCCCCTCCCTCAGGGTCTCCCCTCCCTCAGGGTCTCTCCCCTCCCTCAGGGTCCCTCTCCCTCAGGGTCTCTCCCCTCCCTCAGGGTCTCCCCTCCCTCAGGGTCTCCCTCTCCCTCAGGGTCTCCCACTCCCTCAGGGTCTCGCTCCCTCGGGTCTCTCCCCTCCCTCAGGGCCCCCCTCCCTCAGGGTCTCTCCCCTCCCTCAGGGTCTCCCCTCCCTCAGGGTCTCTCTCCTCCCTCAGGGTCCCTCTCCTTCAAGGTCTCTCCCCTCCCTCAAGGTCCCTCTCCCTCAGGGTCCCCCTCCCTCAGGGTCTCCCCTCCCTCAGGGTCTCCCCTCACTCAGGGTCTCCTCCCCTCCCTCAGGGTCTCTCCCCTCCCTCAGGGTCTCCCCCCCCCTCAGGGTCCCCCTCCCTCAGGGTCTCTCCCCTCCCTCAGGGTCTCCCCTCCCTCAGGTTCTCCCCTCACTCAGGGTCTCCCCTCCCTCAGGTTCTCCCCTCACTCAGGGTCTCCCCTCCCTCAGGGTCTCCCCCCTCAGGTTCTCTCCCCTCCCTCAGGGTCTCTCCCCTCCCTCAGGGTCTCCCCCCACTCAGGGTCTCCCCTCCCTCAGGGTCTCTCCCCTCCCTCAGGGTCTCCTCCCAGAGGTAGGGGGAAGGGGGAGGGGAGTGCGTGCGCTCACCTGGGTCTGCACCATGTGGGGCCGATTCTTGCGCAGACTCTCCACACAGGTGAACACATCGACCTTGCCATCTTCATCCGCCATCTTGAGGAGGTAATCGATGGCGATGAACGTTCCAGTCCGGCCGACTCCAGCACTGTCCAAACACCCAGCATCAGTCTGCACGCCAGCCCCAACACGGACCCCACACACGGACCCACACCCCAAC
>NW_025199818.1:4618-6168 GCF_004010195.1 Chiloscyllium plagiosum | reverse complement strand
TTTGGATTGTGGGAGGAAACCCACACAGACACAGGAGGAGGATGTGCAAACTCCACACAGACAGTCGCCCGAGGCTGGAATCGAAGCCGGGTCCCTGGTGCAGTGAGGGAGTAGTGCTAACCACAGAGCCACTGTGCCGCCCACTTATTGTTCACTTCCAGAGTTAGAAAATAAATTGATGTAATTTTCTTTAAATGGAGGAATTTAGGAGTTCTTTGTCACTTGTATTTAAACAGATAACAAGTGAGGTAAGGCAAGCTTTTCTGGGTCTTTAGCTTAATTAACGGAGGAGTTCACCTCCGTGTCATAACAGCTTGGGTGCTCAGGTCCAAGATTTGGGCAGATTTGGACAGGTTTAGACAGATCCAGTCAGGGATTTGGAGAGATCCGAACAGATTTGGGGTACCAAAGATCCCACAGATTAAATGCTTGGTGATTATTGTCCTAGATCTTTAAATAAAACCTAGGTGAGAAAATTTGTTTAATTTCGGTTACTTGTTCAATTAAAAGTGAGGGAAATGGTTCTTAACATGGCTAAAGAGGTTTTGGGGTTTAAAGAGGCTTCCCAAATTTGCCAAGAAAGTTTAGAGAGACAGAGGAAGGATATACTTTTAAATGTAGCAAACAGGTTAGAATTGGGTTTAACCAGTGATAAAAGGAAAGCTGAAATTGTAACAGCTTCGGTCAAACACTTAGTTGGTCAAACACTTAGACATGTGTAGTAGAGTTAGAAAAATGTAATATGGAGTTAGAAGATAAAGAAAGGTAAAGAAGAACCCACATTCTCCCTGTGTCTGTGTGGGTTTCCTCCGGGTGCTCCGGTTTCCTCCCACAGTCCAAAGATGTGCAGGTCAGGTGAATTGGCCATGCTAAATTGCCCGTAGTGTTAGGTAAGGGGTAAATGTAGGGGTATGGGTGGGTTGTGCTTCGGCGGGTCGGTGTGGACTTGTTGGGCCGAAGGGCCTGTTTCCACACCGTAATGTAATGTAATCTAATCTAATCTAAAGAGCTATATTAGAGGAGAAAGATAGGGAGTGAAGATTCTTAGCTGAGCAAAAAGGATAGAGAGAGAAGAAAGAGAAAGAGAAAGGGAGAGAGAATTTGAACTTCAGAAGTTGTGAATTAGTCAGAAAAGTCAAGTTAACAGGTTGGAGATGAAGGGAGAAGGTACAAATATGTAAAACATTGCCACATTTTGATGAGAAAGATGTTGAAGCCTTCTTTATTTCATTTGAAAAATTGGCTAGGCAGATGGAATGGCCAGAGACCTTGTGGATAACATTAGTTCAGACTATGCTAGTAGGCAGCGTTAGTGAGGTATTTGCAGCGCTGTCAGATGAGGGGTCAGGAGATTATTGCAGATGTCAAACAGGCTATTTTGAGTGCCTATGAATTGGCACCAGAAGTGTATTCTGGATTAGTGGTGCTGGAAGAGCACAGCAGTTCAGGCAGCATCCAAGGAGCTTCGAAATCGACGTTTCGGGCAAAAGCCCTTCATCAGCAATAAAGGCAGTGAGCCTGAAGCATGGAGAGATAAGCTAGAGGAGGGT
>NW_025199818.1:0-3694 GCF_004010195.1 Chiloscyllium plagiosum | reverse complement strand
TTAGATCAGAGTGGTGCTGGAAAAGCACAGCAGGTCAGGCAGCATTCGAGGAGCAGGAAAATCAACGTTTCGGGCAAAAACCCTTCATCAGGAACAGAAGCAGGGAGCATCCAGGGTGAAGAGATAAATGGGCACCCCTCACCCCACCCGCCCCTCCCATTTACCTCTCCACCCTGGATGCTCCCTGCTTCTATTCCTGATGAAGGGCTTTTGCCCGAAATGTCCATTTTCCTGCTCCTCAGATGCTGCCTGACCTGCTGTGCTTTTCCAGCACCACTCTGATCTAAACTCTGGTTTCCAGTATCTGCAGCCCTCACTTTTGCCTAGAAATTCAGTGTTCCCCTGTGTAAGATCAGGTTGGAAAGCCAAACCAAGACTGGGGAGGTAACAGTGGGAATGATTGACAGAATGTCAGTTCCAGGAATATAGTTTGTTCTTGGGAACGACCTAGCAGGATCCAAAGTGGGAGTGAAGCCCCTTGTGATGGAGAAGCCAAAGGAAAATCAGGGAACTGGGGAGTTAAAAGACACATACCCTGGAATTTTTCCAGACTGTGTAGTAACAAGATCCCATGGTCATAAATCACAACAAGAAGCAAAAAATAAAGAGAAAGACGAAGGGGTTAAGGTTCAGTTAGCGGACACCCTGTTTGACTAATGGTGCAGGAAAAACCAGAACAGGCAGAGGGTCAGGCAGAGGTGTTTAGTCCTGAAAGGCTAATAGACTTACAACAGAAAATATGTAAATACTGATGCATACTCAGAAAAAGGAATCAGAATCTATTCTGGAGGGTTGTTATCTTAAAGGTAGAATTCTAAGATGGAAATGGAGACCACGGCAGAGACAAAATGGGCGGAAGTGCACCAGATTGTGTTGCTGGTTGCATATAGGCAGAAGGCGTTACAGGTAGCACATGAATTACCAGTAAGAGGTCACCTAGGTGTGAGAAACACTTCTTTTGGTCTGGACTGCACAAAGATGGTTTGCCATACGTGTCATACATGCCAAATGGTAGGTAAGCCACAGGAGGTAATAAAACCAGTTCCTTTGTTGCCAATTCCCACAGTTGAAGAACTTTTCATGTGTGTTATAATTAATCGTGCGGATCTTCTCCCGAGAACTAAAAGTGGGAACCATAATGGATGTGTTTACTAGATTTCCGGAGGCAATTCCATTATGGAGTATCAAGCAAAAAGGTTAGTAGGGGAGGTAGTAGTTTTCGTCACACAGTATGGGCTACCCAGAAAGATTCAGTCAGACCAAGGGTCAAATTTTATTGCAAGGCTGTTTAAGGAGGTTATGGATAGCTTAGGTATTCAGCACTTTAAAGCAAGTGCATACCATCCTGAATCCCAGGGAGCTTTGGAAGGGTGGCATCAGACCTTGAAGATCATGTTGAGAGCATACTGTCAGGATTACCCAAATGATTGGAATAAAGATATCTCATTCATATTGTTTGCCATTAGAGATGCTCCAAAAGGATCTACTCAGTTTTCTCCTTTTTAAATTAGCATTCAGACATGAGGTGAGAGAAAAATTGAGAGGACCAAAGTCAGAGATCTCATACTTGGATTATTTATCTGAGGTGAGAGAGGGATTAAATCAGGTAGGTGAGTTAACTAAATAGCACCTGAACAGGGCACAGCATAGAATGAAGCAGGTGGCAGATAAAAACTCTAAAATTCTAACGTTTTCCCTTGAGAATGATGTATTAGTATTGTTACCAGTGGTAGGAGATCCCTTCAAAGCCAGGTTTAGTGGTCCCTATCAAATTGAGAGAAAGTTGAGTCAGGTAAACTATCTGGTAAAGATGCCGGATAGAAAAATTCTGTATTGGGTACGTCATGTGAATATGTTGAAACCTTACTATAGTAGAGACAGGGAACTGGAGAAACAGGTGTCCATTACTGCCCCGCAGAGTGAGGAATCAAATATAGATTTTGATGTGCCTGAAAATATGTTAAGTAATGAGGAAGTCCTTGAGGAGTGGGATAGGTTATTGAGCTATCTGTCTTAGGACAAATAACCCAGTTGATAGATTTGTTGCAGCAGTATGAGGACATATGCAGGAATAGGATGGGAAGGACTAATACTATTGTGCATGAGGTGCAAGTCAGGAATGCTATTCTAATAAACAACACCCCTACAGGCTTAATCCTCTCAAAGCCACACTGGTCCAGAAGGAAGTGAATGTGATGTTCAACAAAGATACCATCGAACCGAGTCAGAGTGATTGGAGTTTGCTAATCGTGTTAGTTCCCAAACCTGACAGGACTCAATGATTTTGTATGGACTATTGGGAAGTTAGACGCTGTAACTAAATCGGACTCCTATTCAATCCCAGGACAGTATAGAAAAAGTTGGTCAAGCCACTTACATCACAAGGTTGGACATACTGCGTGGCTATTGACAGGTACCTTTATCAGAGAAAGTGAAAGAAGTTTTGGTGATTGTAACCCCAAATGAGCTATAACAATTCAAAATGATGCCCATTGGAATGAAGAATTACCAGCCACATTTTAAAGACACACAGAGTTGTGGCTGGGTTGACAAACTGTGCAGTCTGCCTGGACAAGGCAGTGATCTTTAGCGAGTCATGGAAAGATCACATGGTACAGTTGGCAGAGCTCTTTGAATGATCATGAGAAGCAAATAAACTTAAAGAAAGCAGAATTCGCAAAGACAGAGGTGATATTCTTGGGACATAATATGGATCATGGAAGGTTGACCCCAAGGAACGTGAAGATGAAGGCCATCGAGGAATTTCCACAACCATTCTTGAAGAAAGAGGTGCTTCGATTTTTGAGACTAAGCAAATTCTACTGGAAGTTTGTTCCAAAGTTCAGCAGTGTGGTGGCAGCATGAACAGATTTACTGAAGAAGAATGCAAAATATCAGTGGACAGTACAATGCCAGAATTTAAAACCTATATTAACCACAGCACCACTATTAGCTGCAACAAATCTTTTGAATCTTTTCAAAGTTGCAATTGATGCTAGTGATACAGGAGTTGGAACTGTACCGCTACAGGAAGATGATGATGGAATTGAATGACCAAACAGCTACTTTTCAAAGAAACTCAACATCCACCAGAGAAAAAACTCTACCATTGGAAAAGAATCATTGGTACCAGTCTTACAACATTTTAATCTTTATGTGATGAACAATGTATCGGAGATGGTTGTGTATATGGACCACAATCCTCTTACATTCTTTGTACAATCTAAAGGCAAAAATATGAGACTATTTCATTGGAGTCTGATGTTACAGACATTTGATTTACAAATTGTACATTTTGCGGATTGCATAAATGTGATGGCAGATGTATTAATAGGATTTAACGGAAAAAGTGTAGTTAAGATTGGACAGATTCCAATGTTGCATATATGTGCAGAATTAATATGAAAGGTATAACTTAGATTAATGACCTATGTATTTCATAGTAATGGAATTAAGAATTAGAAAAAAAAAGCCATTTTTCATTACAATGGTTCATGTTTTCTTAATAAGGGAGGTGTTATGAAGTTGAAAAGAGAGAGAATACAGTCCTGAATGGAGATATTACAAGCACCTGTGTGTATGGCTAGACGGCAGCCCCAGAGTATACTGGAAAATTGAAAATAGGTAACATTTGGGTGTGTTTTGACAACAATTAGAATTTAACAAATCAGTTTAAATTATGCCCCAGGATACT
>NW_025199817.1:5492-6168 GCF_004010195.1 Chiloscyllium plagiosum | reverse complement strand
TCTGTTTCTTTGCTGCGAACGGGCAGCAGTGAAGATCTGAGTCCCAACTGTCCCACATGAAGTTGAAAATGAGCCATTGTTTCTCCCTCAGTCGCTCTGTCTCAGAGACAAGGAGAGGGGCGGCAAAAACGCGTGACATCATTCCGCCGCAGCCTGAAGCCGTCAATCATTTCCATCCGACTCTCTGTCACTTGTATCTCTCCGAGGTGATTCGCAATCGGTGATATGTGTCCTAATCATGGGAACTGTGTCTGTATGGTGATGCTGCTTTCGAAATGATGATCGTCCTGTCATTCACGTCTGAACCGGAGTGGGGAATTATTGCAGGGAATGAATACGACCGCAAAGAATGTGGCTTTGCGGCTCAGTGGTTAACACTGCTGTCTCAGAACGGTACCTGAATTCGATCCTACCCTTGTGCGGCTTGTTTGTGTGGAGTTTGTTCAATCCCCCGTGTCTGCGTGGGTTTCCTGCGGTGCTCCGGATTCCTTCCACAGTCGAATGATGTGCAGGTTAGGTGGACTGACCATGCTAAACTGCACCATAGTGCCCAGAGGTCGGTAGGTTAGGCGCATCAGTCAGACGTAAATGTCGGGTCTGGGCGGGTTACTCTTCGGAGGGTTGATAAGGACTTGTTGAGCAGGAGGGCCTGTTTCCGCAGTGTAGGGATTAGAAT
>NW_025199817.1:2517-5424 GCF_004010195.1 Chiloscyllium plagiosum | reverse complement strand
AAGATTTGGGAAGCAGAGGCAAAGGCAAGATATAGAACAGAGTACCGTTACAAAGGGAAGCAATAACAGACGATAGTTTCGATCGAGGGACATGAACCCAGCACCCTCCTGCTGCGCCACACTCCTTCCCCACACGGAGTGTTTTCCATAGATCCCTTCAGCCTATCGTCTGGCGCGTGGCAGGCACGTTTGAGACTGATGTCAAAGACCTCCACTGCTGTCGTGTAATATGCTGTTTCGCAGACGTATGGAGGCTGTGTAAATATAAACTTATTTCTAAATTCCCACATTCTGTTGGTCGAACTGTGATTTCACACTGAATCACAACATGTATCATAGCGCAGACGGGGGCCATGCGGCCCACCTTCAATCTGCTGGTTCTACACCGTAAGCAAACGTGTGTCTCAATTCGTATCATTCCCTTGCCTTTTCCGTGTAAATCTGCACATCTGAAAATGACCACCGAATTCCCTTTCGGGTCCATTTTTTTGTCAATGTCAGATAGGGATTTACTGACACTAACCACTCCCTGTACGAAAACGTTCTTCCTAATGTCACTTTTACTTCTTTCCCTCCTGACTTTAAAACTCTGCCGAATCGTTGTGGATCCTTTCAGGCGTGGGAGCATTTTCACAACATTATTTCCTGTGTCTCGTTCTCTCATGATTTGCAAGGCTTCTGTTCTCCGTGGAGGGCAGTCCCAAGTTTCCAATCTCGCTTCATTGCTGACATTCCTCAAGCACCGCATCTCTGGCAAGTCGGAGTAGTAGAAGACCCAAAGCGAAACGCATACCCCTACACCAACGAGCTGGAAACCAGGCGCACTCCATCGCCCGTAACAGCCACATCTCTGGAACTGGCTGAGACTTGCTCAGTGTGAAATACATTTGAGATTGCTCAAAGAATTGCAAACGGCAAAGAGTTTCCAGAACAGCTGCTTCTCATTCAGTCTCCTTGCTGCTGTTTGTCCCGTCCCCAGGAACCGGGCTCTCTCCATTGGCAGATTATTCAACCGTTTTGTTTCTAAACATTTTTTTCTGATACCCAGGTGGCCAGTGACAAGTATTGCCCTCCTGAACATACGGTACAGAGAACAGGAGAAGACCACGCAAACCTCCACGAGTGTGTCACCTCAACTGTGCACATTGGGCCAGTATATCAATGTGAAATATTTATGTTGAGTTTTTTGGGAAGCAAATGAGAAGGCGAGGTGCAGAACAGAGCGTCCTGAGACGGAAAGCTGCTAAAGACGACATTACGTGAATCGGAGAGAATAAGACATGGCGGATTTCAGGCCCTAAAGACATGGAACTCGATATTGAAGAGCGGGGGGCTGTCGGGTCTTCAAGTGGAAAATGAGGCTTTGTTCTTCCACCTGGAGCTGAGCTTTGCTGGTACACTACTGCATGCCTGAGACAGAGATGTTGGCCAGGGAACAGGGTGGCGTGTTAAAGTGGCGGGCAACCAGAAGCTCAGGGCATTTCTTGAGATGTTCTGCGAAACTGCCACCTAGTTTACGCTTCATGCTACGTTGGGGAAACCTCACTGTGAGCAACGAATGCAGTAGATTAGGTTGTGGCAACTGTGCAGATAAAGTGCTGCTTGACCTGGCAGGTATGTTCGAGCCCTTGGATATTCAGAAGGGAGCAGGTAAATGGGCAGGTGTTACACATTCGGCGGTTGCAGGGGAAAGTGCCTTGGGACTTTGGGAGGTGGGTGTGAGGTGTTGCGAGTGAAGGAAGAGTGGACCCGAGGTGTAAGCCCTGCCCATTTACCTCATCTCATATATAAATCCGGGAAGTTGAAAGAACTTTCCATAGAATGATTCAGTACCACGTGACTGACGAACTAATTTGTATTCATGTTTCGGGGCCAGCATCATTATTGTGTCTCAGCAGCTGCAGGCTATCATCGGGGGCTCGCTCTATGACGTCACGGTACGGCTGGCAGCCCCCGGGACAGTTTATCAAAGAAACCTCCCGGTGGGTCAGGGCAACCCTGCATCGGGAAGCACTGAGATGGCCAACCACTACCAGTTAACATGGGGAATACATCTCCACATTACGCAGCCTCGAGGCAAACTTCCCGTCCTTTCACTTAAAGTTCTCGAGCCCTCAAACCGAAATTTCCCAGGTGCGTTTGGAAGAATTTTTCCAGGTGTTCGCAAAGTATATCTATGAGCACTTTGTTAAAGTTTGAAGTTTGCAAGTGTTTAAATTTTGTGCTTTTGAGCGAAATCACAGTTCGAAAAAACAGAATGTGGGAATTTAGACAGAGTTTACATTTGCGCGTCGGCGATATGTCTGCGGGTGCGTGATGGGAGCATCACACAGAAGGGAAACCATCTCTCCTATTCACTCAATGTCCTCTTTAGCAGCTTTCCCGTATAACGGCGCACTGTTCTGCACCTCGCCTCCTCATCTGCTTCCCAAAACACTTCGACATAAATATTTCACATTGATATACTGGCCCAATGTGCACAGTTGAGATGACACACTCGTGGAGGTCTGCGGGGTCTTCTCCTGTTCTCTGTTGAGGAGGGCAATGCTTGTCACTGGTCACTCAGGTGTCAGAGAAAAGTTTAGAAACAAAACGGCTTAATTTTCTGCCAGTAGAGAGGGGCCGGTTCCTGGAGACGGAACAAATGACAGCAGGGAGACAGAATGAGAAGCAGCTGTTCTGGAAATTCTTTGCCTGACCCCATTCAAAACAGACAACTTCACAACTGGAGGGAGAACAGCAAACAGACCGCCCCGGGGCGGGCTTGAAACATCAACCTTTAAATTAACAGCCGAACGCGCTGACCAATTGCGCCACAGAGGCAAGGAGCCACGCCCCCTTCCCCATCGCTTAGGGGAGGCTATGAGTGAATTCATAATTCAGCTTGCCCATCCGAGAATTACAATT
>NW_025199817.1:896-2436 GCF_004010195.1 Chiloscyllium plagiosum | reverse complement strand
CCCAATGTGAGTGAAATATTTTTCCCCCTCCACTGATTTGAATCTGAAAGAAGAAGCCGGGGAGCAAGCTCCCTTTCTTTTCGACGACATTTCTCATTTTGTAGTCGGCAGGGTTCACACCTGCGTGGGGAAACCGCAATGGATTTCAAGTCCATCGCATTAACCACTCGGCCCACGAATACAGAACCACACTGACAACTTCACTTCCCAGGTCTGTGTGCCTTTGGAGCTGAGAAAGAGTGAATCATCGCAGAGTTTGTTTGAATCCAATCACTTCACAGTGTTTCGAAAGGCTTAAATATCTGCACACGGTGTTTGCAGATATTTGGGTGTTTCATCCCAAAAGATGAAATGAACTTTCAGTTAAAAACAAAACGAGAAATTGCAGGAGGAACTCAGCAGGTCAGGCAACATCTGTGGAAAGCGAATCAGAGGCAACATTTCAGGATTCTGTTTTCTCCGACAGGTACTGTCAAACCTGCCGAGTTTCTCTTTTTGTCTCGGCTTCTCCGCATCCGCAGTCCCTGTCGTTGGACATGAATTCAATTCAGAACCTCCTTTGTGGAGAAGAGTTTCGTTTGAGGAACATTTTCCTGATCCCATTAAAAGCACACGGCTTCGAAGCCAAGGAAGAACAGCGAACACACCGCCTCTGGGTGGGATCGAACCACCAACCTTACGGTTAACAGCCGAACGCACTTACCAATTGCGCCACAGAGACAGGCACCAACATGGACTGCGCCATCGCTTAGGGGAGGCTATTACTGAATTCATAATTCAGCCTTCCCGCATAGAATTACAATTGTCGTCTATCAGTTTTACTTTTCCATAATAAAGCCTGGGACATTCATTGTGGAGACACCGGGGACAGTCTGAAGACACATCCATGTCACGAGGAACTAGCTTTCTTACTCCGGGGCCGTCGCCCTTCGAGCCTTACCGTGTTTTGCCTGTTCCCGAGTTCTCTCATTGACTCGGAGGCGAGAAGGGGTTTGAATTCCTGATGTGCAGGAACGACAATTCTTTCAATGTCTCAGATCAGTTCATGTCCCGAGAACATCAGCGGCAATCTCCCGGCCTCTTCAACAAGGGGACGGTGTCTGGACTGTCTCTACTCAGTCGGACAGTTCATCTTTCATTCTCCTCTAAATACGCTTCGCAAAGAGTTTCTAAAGATTCACAAAGCTGGAGACTGTGATTTCTGTTTTCCATTTCCTAACAGAGAATATTTTGCCAAAATCTCTTCCCAATTGTGTGCCATGATTCATTTCCAGGGATGCGGAATTTTCTTGTACGCCATGATTCATTTCCAGGGATGAGGAATTTCCATTTTGGAGAGACATTCCCAAGGTTGTGAATGTTCGCTTTGGAGCAAAGAAGGTGAACTGGAGATTTCCTGGGGCTGTTGGTAATGATGGGAGAAGAAACGGTGGGAATGGGCAGATTAATGATCAGAAGAATCAATTGCCACTGACCAGAGTCAGTTACCAGAGGACAGGGATTGAAGTTCTTGAATGAAAAGCAGCACTTGTGCCGAATA
>NW_025199817.1:0-396 GCF_004010195.1 Chiloscyllium plagiosum | reverse complement strand
GATGAACGTAGATTGGTAAATGTATTTGGTGACTGTTCTGTTCTAGGAGAAAGTGAGGTCTGCAGATGCTGGAGATCAGAGCTGGAAATGTGTTGCTGGAAAAGCGCAGCAGGTCAGGCAGCATCCAGGGAACAGGAGAATCGACGTTTCGGGCTTAAGCCCTTCTTCAGGTTTCCTGAAAAAGGGCTTATGTCCGAAACGTCGATTCTCCTGTTCCCTGGAAGCTGCCTGACCTGCTGCGCTTTTCCAGCAACACATTTCCAGGACAGCTCTGTTCTAGCCCTGCGAGCGAAACCTGGATCTGAAGGAATAAAAGGGACATTAACAACATCGATCTGAAATTGGATACGTGACAAGAAACACAGCCATCATTAACAGTTGGCTTTTGAACTGGAG
>NW_025199816.1:4806-6167 GCF_004010195.1 Chiloscyllium plagiosum | reverse complement strand
ATTAATCTGGCCTGTCCCTGACTCTCAGGCACTTTCTTTCGGACCCTAAACCCTGCATTAATCTGACACATCCCACACTCTCAGAAACTGTATTCCAGAACAAAACCCCTGGATTAATCCATCATATCCCGCACTCTCAGGCACTGCGTTCCAGACACTAACCCCTAGATTGACCGGCCTATTTTCCAGACCCTAACCCCTGGATAAAACCAGCCTCTCGCACACTCTCAGGCACTGTGTTCCAGAGCCTAACCCCTGGATTAATCCGGCCTATCCCAAGCACTCAGGCACTATGTTCAAGACCCTAAACCCTGGATTAATCCGGCCTCTCGCACACTCTCGGGCACTGTGTTCCAGACACTAACCCCTGGATTAATCCGGCCTATCCCAATCTCTAAGGCACTGTATTCCAGACACTAACACCTGGATTGACCTGGCCTACCCCACACTCTCAGGCATTCTGTTCCAGACCCTAACCCCTGGATTATTCACACCTATCCCACACTATCAGGCACTGTATTCGAGACCCTAACCCCTGGATTAATCCGGCCTATCCCACTCTCTCTGACACTGTATTAAACCGACCACCACCATACTCTCAGACACTGTATTCCCGACAATAAACCCTAGATTGACCCGACCAATCGTACACTCTCAGACACTGTGTTTGCAGAACCGAGCCACTGGATTAATCCGGCCTATCCCATTCTCTCAGACACTGTGTTCCAGACCCTAACACCTGGATGAATCCGGCCGAACCCGCATTCTCAGATGCTGTGTTCCAGACCCTAACCCCTGGATAAAACCAGCCTCTCGCACACTCTCAGGCAGTGTGTTCCAGAGCCTAACCCCTGGATTGATCCGGCCTATCCCATACTCTCAGGCACGGTATTCCAGACACTAACATCTGGATTGACCTTGACTACCCCACACTCTCGGGCATTCTGTTCCAGACCCAAAACCCTGGATTATTCACACCTATCCCACACTCTCAGGCACAGTGTTCCAGATCCTAACCTCTGGATTAATTGAGCCTATTCCACACTGTTAGGCACTGTGTTCCAGACCCTAACCTCTGGATTAATCCACTGTATCCCACACTCTCAGGCACTGTGTTCCAGAACGTAACCCCCGGATTAATCCGGCCTATCCCACACTCTCAGGCAATGTGTTCCAGACACTAACCCCTGGATTAATCCGGCCTATCCCACACTCTCAGGCACTGTGTTCCAGAACCTAACCCCCGGATTAATCCGGCCTATCCCACACTCTCAGGCAATGTGTTCCAGACACTAACCCCTGGATTAATCCGGGGTATCGCACACTTTCAGGCACTGTGTTCCAGACCCTAACACCTGGAT
>NW_025199816.1:2844-3941 GCF_004010195.1 Chiloscyllium plagiosum | reverse complement strand
CCACACTCTCAGACACTGTGTTCCAGACCTTTACACCTGGATTGACCTGGCCTATCCCACACTCTCAGGCACTGTGTTCCAGACCCTAACCCCTGGATAATTCACACCTATCCCACACTCTCAGGCACTGTGTTCCAGACCCTAAACTCTGGATGAATCCGGCCTCCTCACACTGTCGGGCACTGTGTTCCAGACATAATCCCTGGATGAATCCGGCCTATCCCATATTCTCAGGCACTGATTTCCGGAAACAAACCCCTGGATTAATCCGGCCTATCCCAATCTCTAAGGCACTGTGTTCCAGACCCTAACACCTGAATTAATTCTGCCGCCAGCACGTTCTCGGGCACTGTGTTCCAGACCGTAACCCCTGGATTATTTACACCTATTCCACACTCTCAGGCACTGTATTCCAGACCCTAACCCCTGGATTAATCCGCCCTATACCACACTCTCAGACACAGTGTTCCAGAAACGAACCACTGGATTAATCCGGCCTATCCCACACTCTCAAGCACTGTGTTCCAGACACTAACCCCTGGATTGACCTGGTCTACCCCACACTCTCAGGCACTGTGTTGCAGACCTTAAACCCTGGATTAATCCGGCCTACCCCACACTCTCAGGCACTTTGTTCCAGACCTTAACACCTGGATTGACCTGGTCTACCCCACACTCTCAGGCACTGTGTTACAGACCCTAAACCCTGGATTAATTTAGCCTCCCCCACACTCTCAGATACTGTGTTCCAGTCACTAACACCTGGATTGACCTGGCCTACCCCGCACTCTCAGGCACTGTGTTCCAGACCTTAAACCCTGGACTAATCCAGCCAATCCCACACTCTCAGGCACTGTGTTCCAGACCCTAACCCCTGGATTAATCTGGCCTATCTCACAAACTCAGACACTGTTTTCCAGACCCCAAACCCTCGATTAATCCGGCCAATCCCACACTCTCTGACACTGTGTTCCAGACACTAACCCCTGTATTAAACCAACCACCACCATTCTCTCAGACACTGTATTCCCGACAATAAACCCTGGATTGACCCGGCCTATCATACACTCTCAGACACTGTGTTCCAGACCCTAACC
>NW_025199816.1:0-1770 GCF_004010195.1 Chiloscyllium plagiosum | reverse complement strand
CTGGATTAATCCGGCCTATCCCACACTCTCAGGCAGTGTGTTGCAGACCCTAACCCTGGATTAATCCAGCCTATCACTGACTGTCAGGCACTGTGTTCCAGACACTAACCCCTGTATGAAACCGACCACCACCATTCGCTCAGACACTGTATTCCCGACAATAAACCCTGGATTGACCCGGCCTATCGTACACTCTCAGACACTGTGTTCGAGAACCGAACCACAGGATTAATCTGGCCTATCCCATACTTTCAGACACTGTGTTCCAGACCCTAACACCTGGATTGACCTGGCCTTCCCCACACTCTCAGGCACTGAATTCCTTCCCCGAACCCCTGGATTATTCCCACATATAACACACTCTCAGGCACTCTGTTTCAGACCTTAACCCCTGGATTAATCCGGCCTATCCCATACTTTCAGGCACTGTATTCCAGACACTAACACCAGGATTGACCTGGTCTCCCCCACACTCTCAGGCACTGTGTTCCAGACCTTAACCCCTGGATTAATCCGGCCTATTCCACGCTCTCAGGCACTGTGTTCCAGACTCTAACCTCAGGATTAATCCAGCCTATCCCACTCTCTCAGGCACTGCGTTCCAGACCTTAACCCCTGGATGAATCTGGCCTATTCCACACTCTCAGGCACTGTGTTCCAGACTCTAACCTCAGGATTAATCCAGCCTATCCCACACTCTCAGGCAGTGTGTTCCAGACCCTAACCCTGGATTAATCCAGCCTATCACTGACTGTCAGGCACTGTGTTCCAGACACTAACCACTGGATAAATCCAGCCTCCCCCACACTCTCAGGCACTGTGTTCCAGACTCTAACCTCAGGATTAATCTAGCCTATCCCACACTCTCAGGCAGTGTGTTCCAGACCCTAACCCTGGATTAATCCAGCCTAACCCTGACTGTCAGGCACTGTGTTCCAGACACTAACCCCTGGATAAATCCAGCCTCCCCCACACTCTCAGGCACTGTGTTCCAGAGCCTAAATCCTGGATTAATCCGGCCTATCCCACACTCTCAGGCACTGTTTTCCAGACCCTAAACCCTGGATTAATTCAGATCCCACACTCTCAGAAACTGTGTTCCAGTCCCTAACACCTGAATTGACCTGGCCTACTCCACACTCTCAGACATTGTGTTCCAGAACCGAACCACTGGATTAATCCGGCCGACCCCATACTCTCAGGCACTGTGTTCCAGACCCTAACACGTGGATTAATCCGGCCGAACCCACATTCTCAGACACTGTGTTCCAGACCTTGACCCCTGGATAAATCCGGCCTCCTGCACACTCTCAGGCAGTGTGTTCCAGAGCCTAACCCCTGGATTAATCCGGCCTATCCCTGACTCTCAGGCACTGTATTCCAGACACTAACACCAGGATTGACATGGCCTCCCCCACACTCTCAGGCACTCTGTTCCAGACCCTAACCCCTGGATTAAACCGGCCTATCCCACTCTCTCAGGCACTGTGTTCCAGAGCCTAACCCCTGGATTAATCCGGCCTATCCCACTCTCTCAGGCATTGTGTTCAGGGCCATAAACCCTGGATTAATCTGGCCTATCCTGACTCTCAGGCACTCTCTTTCAGACCCTAAACCCTGCATTAATCTGGCCCATCCCACACTCTCAGAAACTGTATTCCAGACCAAAACCCCTGGATTAATCCGCCTTAACACGCACTCTCAGGCACAGCGTTCTAGGCACTAACCTCTGGATTGACCCGGCCTATCGTACACTCTCAGGCACTATGT
>NW_025199815.1:0-6167 GCF_004010195.1 Chiloscyllium plagiosum | reverse complement strand
AAGAGGTTCAGGCAAGAGGGCGATTAACTCCGCATCAGAAGTAAACATTGAAAAGAACTACAGTGAATCAAAAGAAATCTGTAACCATTGGAAGCAAATGGTGGTGGTTTAACGTGAGGGGAAATTACATCTCAGCCGATGGGAAGGTGGGACCTGCCACGTTCTTAATAGAGAGATATTGCTACGATAAGTCATAGAAAAAAAAGGCAAATCGTGTATGATGTGGAAAGAACTGAAGTTGAGAAAGGGGCATCCAAAGAGTACAATGTTTTTTGAATGGAGAAAGCTGAAAATGAAAGCGACTTAGGAGAACATGTGCAAGAAGCACAGAAAGCTAACACACGGGGTCAACAGATAATCGGGAAGGCTAATGGATTCTTGGCTCTCATTTCAAGAGCCTTGAAGTATAAGGGAGGAAAATCTCATGGCAACTCCACAAAAAGCTGAAGAGATCACAATTGGCGTGCTATGAAGTATTGGTTCGCTGATGTTTTACAAAAACGCTTAAAGATTTTGGAATCTATTCACTGGAGTTCAGAAGAATGAGAAAGGTTCTCAGGTGGAATGCACAAGATTGTTAAGGAGTTTCACAGGGGCGTTGTTGAGAGAATGTTTCTCAAAATGGAGGAGTTACAGACGAGATCCTCAGATTGGGGGAGCAAAAATGTAAGACTGAGGTGCGCAGATATAATTTTCTCTCAAAAGTTTGGAAGCAATTGAAATTTGTTAGCACAGAGAGTCTGTGGGTGGGTGGCGTAGAATCTTGTGTATATTTAAAACTGAGATAGATGGATTCTTGATCAATCAAGCAATCAAGGAGAAAGGGTAGGAAATTGGACGCGAGTAATGTTTGAACTGCCATGATCTGCAAAATAGCAGAGAAGGTTTGAGTTACCAAATGGCCAACTCCTCGCCCGATCTCTTACGGTTTATACTTTACCTGGTACAGGAATCTAACTTCATCGAACCGTCACCACCTCCTGCAGATGCACCAGACAAAGCATGTTACCTGGATGCATCGCAGGTTGACACTACAACTGCTCTGCCCAAGACTGGAAGAAACACAGAGAGCTGTCATCACTGCTTAGATCAACGCTCAAGCCAAACTTCAACCCACTGACTCTACCGAAAGAAAGCCAACATCATTAAAGACTCCTCCCACAGCCGTTATAATATCTTCTAGACTCTTAGAATCATAGAAAGCCATTGAATCCGACAACGCGAAGACAAGCCCATTTGGCCCAAAATGGTCCATGGCGATCAATATATTCATCCTCTTCTAAATCTTTCCTATCCATATATTAGTACAAATGCGTTTTAAATATGGTTTATCTACCAGCCTCAACTACTTCAAATGCCATCTCATTTAGTATGCGGACCACCCTCTGTGTAAAACACTAGCCCTCAGGTCTCTTTTTACTCTATCCTCTTTAACCGTAAACTGATGGCCTCTCGTCCTCGATTCCCTAGCCTTGGGCAAAACACTGAGTGTATTCATTCTCTTTTGACAGACTCCAGGCAGAAAAGCTTTAACACACATACCAAAATGTTCAAGAACGTCTTCTTCCCCGCTGTTAAGGACTTCTGAACAGACAAATCAAACCTGAAATCTCATGTTGACGTTGCTTTCTGTACACGTTTGCGGCCGAAACTTGGTATTGCTTGCTCTGTTTTATAACCCCTGTGTCTTTGTGTCTTGTGGTCTGCCATACTGCACGCAACACAAAACGCTTCGTTGTACTTATGAATTGTGGCAAGGAAAAATCAAAATAAATCAAACTCACTTCTGGCATTGCTCTGCATCAAAGACCATTCAGCCTCCCAAATGACCTACCCAAGACCAACATCGATGCAACCACATTAGTATTAAAGTAGAAAGCTGAAATAGAGTTAACAGGTAGTGATACATAAACGTAGGCAAGGTCGACCTAGGGGAAGATAATCGGCAAAGAGAAACGGAGAGATATGTGAAATGGCTAACACGGAGAAAGTGAGATAGAGAAATGAAAGATAAATTAGAGAGAATAATCAGGTAGAGGCAGCAAAATAGAAACGCCAAAAGGAGATATAGCGGTAGAGAGTGTTGGGGGTGTGTGTGGTGGAGGGAGGATGCAGAATGAGCTGCTTGGAAGTGGACAGACCAGGAATGGTTCCGAATTGAAATAAACAACTGCCACCACCTTCCAGAATCCCAGGACGTCTCAGAGTGGGGTACACACATGCCCTCACTATTGACTGCTGACATTGATTTGCTCGGGGAGTCAAGACAGCTATGTTGCACACAAAATTTCCCAATGTTACCAAAAATGTAACGGCTGGTCTGTTGTAGGGATCCGTTTTGGTGCCAGTTCAGTGTTGGGGGTGGCGCTGGGAGAGAGTTGGGAGAAACCTCAAGGTCTGATTCCATGAACTGCTTGATGCTAAGAAGTTATAGGAACCGATAGTGATACATCAATGTTAACGGGGTGAAGGCCAACTAGATATAAAGCCAAATTGCTTCCAACGTTAATTAACTGATTAACCTTCCATGCGAAGAGAAATGGAAGCAATCATGCCATTCAGCGTTGGAAGTATAGAAGCAATTGGAAAGGAAAGTCGAATCAGAACCATCTGAAATAGAGAAGTTTCGTTGATAATCGCCCAGCCTCTTTTAAATACCCAAACACATCATTTCTTGCCCAATTGCAATGGGTTTAAATGCAGACTTGGGCTATTTTTGTTTTCCCGCATGCTATTCATGGTGTCAACAATCAGCAACAGTTCTTCAATCTGAACAAAACATTGGCGTGATTAAAACGTCGGTCTTATGTGTCCTCGGTTTGATGTGGAGATATGATATATGAACTCAGACCTCTTGGCTCAAAGGTCAAAATATCAGAAAGGATTCTTCCTTCACACCACAACTGTCCGCGGTAACTTACCTGTTATTGTTAGCTCTTTATGACTAATGTTTGACTAATGCATTGTTTGAGAATTGGTTGGAAACTAATTTCTCATCAGGAACACAACATCAGATTAAACGCCGAGAAGCGGACACACTTGACAGGAATACTTCTATTTAAGGAATGTGGGGCGACGATCTCTGATTGTTTTGGACGTCAGTTAGTCTGTTAAATATTTGCCTTTAACACGGATCATACCGGCCACAGGCTCCATTCACTGTCTGAGGTTTCCACAAAGGCTGCAATGCCCAACTGTAAAACCTGGAAATAACCCAGCATTTCATTGTGTTTTCAATACATGTAAGTGGTTGCCCATATTTTAGACATTGCATTACCGTAGACAATGCAAACTCTGCTTTGCAATGTGAGTCACCTCACGCTGTTCATGTTGAATTACTGTGGACAACAAAGTTTGCACAATGCCATGTGTCTAAATATCAAGAACCCAACATAGTAGTTGTTGTGTGACTATTGATATTGCTTTGCTGCAGTATATACACGGATAGTTGTTCAAGCCAAACAGTAGACATTCTATTACAGCAGTCAATGCACAGAGTACTCATTTCTGATTGTACAAATAGCTATTCTGCTCAAGAGTAGACATTCTGTTATTGTAGACGATGCACACTTTGCAAACTGCTGAGTGTCCATGTGTCAGTTCATTTACACAGCTTATATTGTATAACTTGGAACAAAACACTGTCTAAGTACTGCTGAGTACCCGAATGTCTGTCCTCCAACACTGTCCACTTTATATTACGTATATGAGCGTGTCTGAGATTAGGCATATTTGCTCATGTACATATGTGCGTTTCTGAGAGTGTGTGTGTCTGTATTTGAATGTAAGTGTGGGATTTGTGTACTTATCTGTACATGCATGATGTGAAAGTGTCTGTTTGTGTGAATGTGAGTGCGTCTGTATTTGTGTGAGTGTTTGTGGATGACTTGCGTGTGTGGCTGTCCACGTGAATGTGTGTGAGTCTACGTGCATATCCGTGTGTGAGAGAGCCTTTGTATGCGAATGTATGAAATTATGTGAAAATGTGTTTCACTGTGTGTGTCTGTGTGTATGAAAGTCTTACTGCGAATTCATTAATTTCTCTTCGGGTTTCGTCACCTCGCAAGGTTACATCATCAGTGCTTTGCAGTGAACCATTTGTGGTCTGTCCTGAATGGTATTTGTTTGTCATTTTTTCTGGAACTTCTGGTTCTGTGTCTGATTTTCTTGTGTATGGGGGTCCAGTTCAATGCATTTATTGTTTCAGTTCGCTTTGGGATGCCATTCTTCAATGAATTCTGCAAGGTGGCTTTGTTTTGCATGTGTTAAGATGTTATATTTGGCCAGTAAAACTTGTGTCACTCTTTGTCTGTGTTCTTGGAAATGAGAGAGCACTGGTCGAATCTGGCATGGGAAGCCGATGTTTGTGCCCAAAGTATGTTCAATCTTCTTCATATTTGTTCAATGTAGTGCTGTTCACAGTCCTTGCAGGTAATCTTGTCGATTACGTACGCGCTTTTGGATGTGGTTGTCTTTGGATGTCTTTAACTTATGTGAGTGGCTGGTCGATGATGTCACCAGGTTTGTGGACCAGTATGACTCCTACAGGTCTGTATGCCACTTTTAGTGCATCGCAGTGTGTGCGTGTGTGTGTGTGTGTGTGTGTGCGTGCGTGTATGTTGTGAGCACAAACGTGTGTGTTACGTGTCTCAATAAGTATTTTGTATGGTGAACCAATGTGTATCTGTATGATTGAGCATACCAGTCCGTGCATGTGATCTTATGTAAGTGCAATTAAATATAAATGTGTGTATGTCAGGGTATATGACTGTGCGTATGCCTATGCATGTGCGTCAGTATCTGTGTGAGTGTGTGTTTCAGTTTGTGTGTGTGTATGTGTGCATGCGCGTGTGAGAGAGAGAGGGAGAGGGAGAGAGTTTGTTTGTCTGCGTGTGTGCCAGTGTAAATGCGTATGTTTCACCATGTGTGTGTATGTGAGTATGAGTGAGTGTGCACAAGTGTCTGTCTGTGAGTGTGTATCAGTTAGTGCATGTCTGAATATGAAGGCGAGTGTGACTGAATTTGTGTGTGTGTGTATATACAGAGGCGAGCAGAGGGAGAGCATTTCCAGTGACGGTATCTGCGCCAGTGCAGCAGCAGGGAGTTTAAAATTCTTTATCGCAATTTGATAATCAGACCTTTCCCAGCATTTTCAGATAATCTGCGAATTAATAAAACCACAAACCGGTCGTGTGATGTCTCCGACATGTTTTCTTTTTAATAAAACACATTTGTTGAATCATTGTAACACCTGCAGTAGATATGTCCAGCTCAATAACAAAACTTCCTGTTTTTTCTTTGATATGTTATTTTCGCCAAAGCTTGTGTTTATTTGAGAAATAAACTTTGAATAAACACTCATTGAATTCCAAATTTAAGCTTTTTGTGTTATGAATACATGTTGAGCAGTTTAGGGCAACACCAGAATTTAGAAGATTGCGGGAGATCTATGAGAAGCTGAATTGCATTGACAAAATAGACGTAGAGATAATGTTTCCTTATGTGGGGTAATCAAGAACGAAAGCTCACAGTTTTTCGATAAGAGACTGTAAGCTTAAAATGAAATTATTGGGGGAGTGTTTTTCTCAAATGATCATACATATATGGAATTCACAGAGTGTGGCAGATGCCGTGTGTTATGACGATATATTGAACCCTTCTGCTAATGAAAACCACAATATCCAGGTAAGCTCGCTCTGCCTCATCACCTGTTAAAAGTGTTCGGTAGTGAAAACACCCCGATTTCCACTGTTTAATGAAAAAAAATCACAATTTATTTTCCTAACGCTGAAAGTGAATTCCAAACAAAAACTGTTCAAAATCTGAGCCCACTTGTCTTAACTAACCAAAGTCTTACCCCACATCTTTAAAAATTCTGTTTCAAAAACACAATTTAATCTGTCTAAGTCCATGTAATCTCTGTTGCTGAAATCCTTCCGGTCTTCTGAATCTCTCAATTATGATGTCCTTCCTTTTCTTATGATTTCTGCCCAGTCCGTCTTCCTAGATTTGTATTGATGGGTTGTTAGTATGCGATCATGCTACAATGCCTACCTATGAACAATGTACACGAACCCCATACAAATTCTGTAAGATTTTGGATACTTTTCATTGCTCAGGGGTATTCTAACTTCTGGGCGAATCAGAGTCTGCCAACTCTGCGCTGT
>NW_025199814.1:4077-6166 GCF_004010195.1 Chiloscyllium plagiosum | reverse complement strand
CTGCACTGTCAGAGGGTCAGTACTGAGGGAGTGGCGCACTATCAGAGGGTCTGGACTGAGGTAAAGCTGCACTATCAGAGGGGCAGTACTGAGGGAATGCTGCACTGTCAAAGGGTCAGTAGTGAGGGAAAGCTGCACATTCAGAGTGTCAGTACAGAGGGAGTGCTGTACTGTCTAAAGGTCAGTACTGAGGGAGTGCTGCACTGTCAGAGGGACAGTACTGAGGGAAAGCTGCACAGTCAGAGGGTCAGTACTGAGGGAGTGCTGCACTGTCAGACGGTCAGTGCTGAGGAAGTGCTGCACTGTCAAACGGTCAGTACTGAGGGAGTTCTGCACTGCCAGATGGTCAGTACTGAGGGAGCGCTGCACTGTCAGAAGGTCAGGACAGAGGGAGTGTTGTATTATTAGAGGGTCAGTACTGAAGGGAGCGCCACACTATCAGCGGGTCAGTACTGAGGGAAAGCTGCACTGTCAGCTGGTCAATATTGAGGGAGTGCTGCACTGTCAGAAGGTCAGTACTGATGGAGTGCTGCACTGTCAGCTGGTCAGTACTGAGGGAAAGCTGCACTGTCAGCTGGTCAGTATTGAGGGAGTGCTGCACTGTCAGAAGGTCAGTACTGATGGAGTGCTGCACTGTCGGCTGGTCAGTACTGAGGGAGTGCTGCACTGTCAGACGGTCAGTGCTGAGGGAGTGCTGCACTGTCAGACGGTCAGTGCTGAGGGAGTTCTGCACTGCCAGATGGTCAGTACTGAGGGAGCGCTGCACTGTCAGAAGGTCAGGACAGAGGGAGTGTTGAATTATTAGAGGTTCAGTACTGAGGGAGCGCCGCACTATCAGCGGGTCAGTACTGAGGGAAAGCTGCACTGTCAGCTGGTCAGTACTGAGGGAGTCCTGCACTATCAGGGGGTCAGTGCTGAGGGAGTGGCGCACTTTCAGAGGGTCTGGACTGAGGGAAAGCTGCACTATCAGAGGGGCAGTACTGAGGGAATGCTGCACTGTCAAAGGGTCAGTAGTGAGGGAAAGCTGCACTGTCAGGGGGTCAGTACAGAGGGAGTGCTGTACTGTCTAAAGGTCAGTACTGAGGGAGTGCTGCACTGTCAGAGGGTCAGTGCTGAGGGAGTGCTGCACTGTCAAACGGTCAGTACTGAGGGAGTTCTGCACTGCCAGATGGTCAGTACTGAGGGAGCGCTGCACTGTCAGAGGGTCTGTACTGAGGGAAAGCTGCACTTACAGAGGGTCAGTACTGATGGAGTGCTGCACTGTCAGTGGGTCTGTACTGAGGGAGTGCTACACTGTCAGAGGGTCAGTACTGAGGGTAAGCTGCACTTACAGAGGGTCAGTACTGAGGGACTGCTGCACTGTCAGAGGGTCTGTACTGAGGGAGCGCCGCACTGTGAGTGGGTCAGTACTGAGGGAAAGCTGCACTAACAGAGGGTCAGTACTGAGGGAGTGCTGCACTCTCAGAGGATCAGAACTGAGGGAGTGCTGCACTGTCAGAGGGTCTTTTAGATTTTTTAGATTTTAGATTAGATTACAGTGTGGAAACAGGCCCTTCGGCCCAACATGTCCACACCAACCCGCTGAAGCGAAACCCACCCAAACCCCTACATTTACCCCTTACCTAACACTACGGGCAATTTTAGTATGGCCAATTCACCTGACCCTGCACATCTGTACTGAGGGAGCGCCGCACTGTGAGAGGGTCAGTACTGAGGGAAAGCTGCACTGTCAGAGGGTCAGTCCTGAGGGAGAGCTGCACTGTCAGAGGGTCACTACTGAGGGAGTGCTGCACTGTCAGAAGGTCACTACTGAGGGAGTGCTGCACTGTCAGAGGGTCAGTACTGAGGAAGTGCTGCACTGTCAGAGTGTCAGTACTGACGGAGTGCTGCACTGTCAGAGGGTCAGTACTGAGGAATCACTGCACTGTCAGAGGGTCAGTACTGAGGGAGCGCTGCTTTGTCAGAGGGTCAGTACTGAGGAATCACTGCACTGTCAGAGGGTCTGCCGCATTGTCAGAGGGTCGGTACTGATGGATCGCTGCACTGTCAGAGGGTCAGTACTGAGGGAGTGCTGCACTGTCAGAGGGTC
>NW_025199814.1:0-4072 GCF_004010195.1 Chiloscyllium plagiosum | reverse complement strand
TCAATACTGAGGGAAAGCTGCACTATCAGAGGGTCAGTACTGAGGGAAAGCTGCACTGTCAGAGGGTCAGTACTGAGGGAGCGCTGCTCTGTGAGAGGGTCAGTACTGAGGGAGTGCTGCACTGTCAGAGGGTCAGTACTGAGGGAGTGCTTCACTGTCAGAGGGTCAGTACTGAGGGAGTCCTGCACTGTCAGGGGGTCAGTACTGAGGGAAAGCTGCACTGTCAGAGGGTCTGTACTGAGGGAGCGCTGCTCTGTGAGCGGGTCAGTACTGAGGGAGTGCTGCACTGTCAGGGGGTCAGTACTGAGGGATAGCTGCACTGTCAGAGGGTCAGTACTGAGGGAGTGCTGCACTGTCAGAGGGTCAGTACTGAGGGAGCACTGCACTGTCAGAGGGTCAGTACTGAGGGAGTGCTGCACAGTCAGAGAGTCAGTACTGAGGGAAAGCAGCACTGTCAGAGGGTCAGTTTCGATGGAGTGCTGCACTGTCAGAGTGTCAGTACTGAGGGAGTGCTGCACTGTCAGAGGGTCAGTACTGAGGAAGTGCTGCACTGTCAGAGTGTCAGTACTGACGGAGTGCTGCACTGTCAGAGGGTCAGTACTGAGGAATCACTGCACTGTCAGAGGGTCAGTACTGAGGGAGCGCTGCTTTGTCAGAGGGTCAGTACTGAGGAATCACTGCACTGTCAGAGGGTCAATGCTGAGGGAGTGCCGCATTGTCAGAGGGTCGGTACTGATGGATCGCTGCACTGTCAGAGGGTCAGTACTGAGTGAGTGCCGCACTGTCAGAGGGTCAGTATTGAGGGAGTGCTGCACTGTCAGAAGGTCAGTACTGAGGGAGTGCTGCACTCTCAGAGGGTCAGTAGTGAGGGAGTGCTGCACTGTCAGAGGGTTAGTACTGAGGGAGTGTTGAATTATCAGAGGTTCAGTACTGAGGGAACATTGCATTATCAGATGGGCTGAATGGCCTAATTTCTGCCCCGACGTCTTGTGGTCTAAGACGATTATCTGGAATTGTTCAGTCCATTTTTACCTCTGCGTCCTGCAGACCATGCCCAGCAATGATTTCCATGTCCAGATTCCAGAGACTGTGTTCAAATAGACCGTCTTCAATTGTGTTGAACTGAAGAGATCCCACCCTCTTTTCCCAGGGTTCGCCTTTTCCTTTCCAGTGACTGCCCTGCTTGCTTCAAGGGATCTTTTCAAGCTGCAGGACGGAGCTTTATTCCTCAGCTTCCCTGTGCTCATCCCAAATGAATCCCACTGCCCCGCACTCAGCACAGTCGTGAGATCATTATTTCTGAGCTTCCCGATGCTAATCCACATCCAGACTGATATCCTACACTCCACCAAATCGCATCGCATGCTAATTGCCTGGGACAGAGGAGTGCTACGAGGGGAAAAGAAAATCTGAAAGTACTTTACAGTGACATTAAGGGTGAATTGATAATGAAGGAAGAGTATGTTGTGGAGCTCAGTGGTAAATTGTGCATGGACCCAGAGGGTGTAGTGAATTGATGCATTATGTTGGTGCTCATCATGACAGGGTTCATATGAAATCATGGAGATACAACTGAATGAATTAGCAGCGAGAGAGAGGGAGAGGAGGGTCTGAGTGATCGGGCCTTCTTAAAACTCGATACATCTCCAAAGACGGTGGAACTGTATCTCAGTTTACGGAGTGAGGCAATGGATGAAGCAGCAGGGACACTTGCAAACATTTTCAAATCCTCTCTGGCGCCAGGAGAAGCCTCAGCGGACTGACCATATGGTACCGTTATTCAAGAAGGAGCATGGGATAAACCAGGCCATTACAGTCCAGTCAGGCTCATATCGCTGGTGGGGCATCTGTTGGAAGCAATTTTGGGAAGTAGAATTAATCAGCATTTAAAGAGGCAGGAGTTAATGAAGAAAAATCAGAATGGTTTTGTTAAGGGGAGGTCAGGTCTGACCAATCTCAGACCTGCATTTTTCAAGCAGGTGACCAGGTGTGTAAATGAAGGCAATGCTTTCCTGGCGTCTGTTTTTGATCAGGCCCCACATGGGAAACTGATCGTGTCTGTAAATCCTCAAGATCCAAGGAATTTGGTGCAGAATGCTGAGTGGCAGAAGCAGACAGTGATGACCCAATTGGAAATTTCTGTCCATTCATGTCGTTGGGAGTCTTGCTGACGTGGTTGATATAAAAGATTTAGATTTGAATGGTGGAGGGTTAATCAGTAAGATCTTGAATGATGTGAAGATTGGTGGGGTGATAAATACTGAGGAGGAGAGCCTGAGATGACAGAAGGATATAGATGGCCTTGTCAAATGGACCAATCATTGGCAACTGATGAGGTGCTTGAAGACTGGAGGTGACTAATGGTGCGCCAATATTGAAGTAAGGCTACAGGGAACAGCCATTGAACCATGGAGCTGTGAGCCTGAGGTCAGTGGTGGGTAAGCTGTTGGAGGGCATTCTGAGAGACAATTTACATGCATTTGGAAAAGCAAGAAATGATTAGGGCTCGTCAGCATGGCTTTGTTTGTGGAAATGGTGTGTCCAACTTGATTGAGTTTTGTAGAGGTGACCAAGAAGATAGATGAGAAGGTTTCACATGGGAGACTGGTTAGTAAAAGGTTAGAAGACATGGCATCCAGGGAGAGAGGACAGCACATGGTGCCTCAGGGATTAGCACTGCTGCCTCACAGCACCAAGGACCCGGCTTTGATTCTAGCTGCCAGCGACTGTCTATGTGGAGTTTACACATTCTCCCAGTGTCTGCCTGGGCTTCCTCTGGAAGCTCTGGTTTCAACCCACAATCCAAAGATGTGCGGGTTAGGTGGGTTGGCCATGGGAAATGCAGAATTACAGGGCATGAATATTGGTGGGATGCTCTTAAGACAGTCAGTGTGGACCCGATGGGCCGAATGGTTCATTTCTACACTGTAGGAATTCTACGATGAATCCAGGAACCCAAGTAATGTTCTGGGGTCCTGGGTTCCAATCTTGGACTGGGATGGATGTGGATCCTTACAGTCTGAAGGGGTTTGAAGATGAAGACAGTCTGAGGGGGGAAGCTGGCTGCATTCTAAGGTTAAAAACAATGACTGCAGATGCTGGAAACCAGATGCTGGATTAGTGGTGCTGGAAGAGCACAGCAGTTCAGGCAGCATCCAAGGAGCAGCGAAATCAACGTTTCGGGCAAAAGCCCTTATTCGAAGGTGTTGAGGGTGTGAATGTTTTGTCGAGGTACTGTCTGAGGGGCTTTTGGGGTAAACACAAATGGAGCGGTGCTTTCTGAGAGATTGAAGGGGCATTATCTGGTGGTACAGGGCGCAGAAGGCAGAAAGGTACAGATACACTTCCCTGATCATTCCCTTCGTGCCCCAAGGCACACTGGTGTCGTAATTTGAGATGGAGGTCACTCCCCATTTCAGAACATTCAGGTCTTTTTAAACAATTAGTGAAAAATAACATCAGCATGTGTCTTAAACATGAATTGGAGGAAAACTGTTATCAATCTATTGTCACTCCTTAGTAAAGCAGACACCCGAACAGCCCAATGCTGTCGATACAAGAGGTGGTGCACAGGAAGATCCAACGAGTCATCTGCAGTTGTTGTCTGTCTCCCTGGAGCAGTCACCATCCAGCATGAGGGTTCAGTCCTGGAAGGAATCATCTCTCCATCGAACCTTCCTCCACGTTTGTACAAATTGTGAGAGTGCGTGTGTGTGTGTGTGTGTCATATAGTCATTCCGTTCAGTCTAACTTGTCCATGCCGACCAGATATCCCAAACCAATCTAGTCCCACCTGCCAGCACCCAGCCTATATCCCTCCAAACCCTTTCTATTCATACACCCATGCAGATATCTTTTAAATGTTGCAACTGTACCAGCCTCCACCATTTCCTCAGGCAGTTCATTCCATACATGTACCGCTCTCTGCATGAAAACGTTGCCCCTTAGGTCTCTTTCGTATCTTTCCCCTCTCACCCTAAACCTGTACCCTCTAGTTCTCGACTCTCCGACCCCAGGGAAAAGACTTTGTCTATTTATTCTATCCATGTTCCTCATAATTTTGTAATCCTCT
>NW_025199813.1:4288-6166 GCF_004010195.1 Chiloscyllium plagiosum | reverse complement strand
GTGGGTGAGCATGCCTGGATCAGAACTATGTGCACCCACAACGGATGACAAGTTGCTAAAACTACGACATGGCAGGTTACATTTCAAACAATATCAATTTGATTCGCTGCACTTGACATGAAGACACAACAGAAAACAGTAAATACGACAAATACAATGGGCCGTGACACCATTCCTGCATAGGACTGAAGACTTGTGATGCACAGCAAGCCGTGTCCCTGAGGAACCTGTTTCATTCCAGCTCCAACGCTGACATCTCCTCGACAATGTAGAAAACTACTCAGCTGTGTCCAGTCCCATAAGAGGAGAATAATTACAATCTGACAATTTACCATACCCTCAGAACCATCACGATTGTCAAATTGGTGGAACTTGTTTTGGACAGAGCTGTCAAGCAACACAGAAATAATCTGCTCACTGTGGTTTCCGATAGGTCACCATGTGGAGATGGTGCTGTTGTGTGCATTCCACTTGATTACTAATCCAGACCTGGCTAATGCTCTGGCAGCTGGTGGAATTTAAAAACAATTAGTAAAAGATCGAGATCTAAAGTCTGGTGTCAGTAATAGTGACCCTGAAGCCAAAGGCCTTCATAAAAAGTAAATTTGTTTCCCCAAATTACTGTCAGGAATCAAATCTCCAGTGCTTTCCTGCCCTGGGCTAGAAGTGACTCCTGACTCACAGATATGTGATAAAATCTTCAATGGTCTCCGAAACTGCCAAACAAGACCCTGAATTGTATCAAACAGCTCCGAGAACTGAAATGATAAAACCGAAAAGAACACACGTCACTCGCTTCTGTTTGGGAAAAGGGAATGGGAAACACATTTTTGTCGACTCAGCAGAGACCTGCTTTCTACTTTTGAGAACTTGTGACAATGTTGACAGAGCTTTCCCACAGACTGTACAGAAACATCAGGAAAGGTGTAAGCCATTCAACACATTGGGTCTTCCCCATTCTCGTTCATGGCCGAGCATCTCCTGAATATACTTTTCATCCAGAATGTACATATCCCTTAATCTGACTGACCTTGGGAAAATATAAAATAGGAACTGTAGTGGGCCGTTGTGTCCGTTGACGTTTCTATCCAATGCAATACAATAATGGCTGACCCATTATTTCCACACCGATACCCTGCTCTCTCTCGCCTTATATGGGCGAGAATTGCCGAGGTTCACCAGTCACTGAGTGCAGACATTTATTGTCATCTCAATGCAGAGCGGCCTGCCTGTACTTAATACTGTCACCCCGTGTTTTAGACTTCCCAGTCAGGGGAATTATCATTCCTGCTTCCAATCCCTCTCTTCCTGACAGACATATATATATATTTCACTCAGATCTCCACTCATTTGCCTAAACCCCATGTCCCAAACTTTGCTCCCACAACAAGCCTGTCCTTCGCTGCACTCACTCAACGTCAGGTTTTTCCTTCATTAACGAAGGAGAGGAAAACTGCATACTGTACTGCACAATGTTCGACATGGGGGCTCACCCAGGCCCTGTATAGCTACTTATTCCTGTACTCAAGTCCCGTTACGATGAGGGTCAACGGACCATTTATGTTCCAAACTACTTTCAGTTCCCGCAAAATTGCTTTCAGTGACTGGTGTGCAGGTTGATCCAGATCGTTTTCAATGTTACCGCTACTCACTTGGTGCGTGTATGTTCACTGGTCAGCATGACAATGCTATTCCCACTATTGACTTCTGGTTTCAGAACTCATTGCCATGAATGGACCTGAGCGACTACACAGAAGGAAACAAAAAAGGAGCACCAGTCCCTTTACAGATCAACGTTTTACAGCCAATCCATTTTCAAATGGTAGGCTGCCGTACTCTATTTACGCCGAAGTGCACAATGTCACACCTACCTCCATT
>NW_025199813.1:0-2556 GCF_004010195.1 Chiloscyllium plagiosum | reverse complement strand
TCCTTTATTTTTGTATCATATAATGTTGACAGGTGTTTATACTTTAGTTCCATAAAAGTAGAATCAACTTAATTATTTTCAATTCTTGTTCAGTTGAATGATCATAATTCATATCTATTTTTATCCCAATTCACAACATGGCAAACACCTGATTACTGTACGGGTCAGTAAATTCGTCGCTTGCAAACATGACCGACATTAGAAATGGATTCCAGAAGGCCTGAATTCAAACACAATTCTATTCAACTTCACAGCTGACTGTGATACTGAGTGATGCACTGGTCTGCTCCTGAATCTGTCCAGAGAGTTTCCAAATTACGTCAGGGTAGTCATTCAAGCATTCCTTCAGATCAAATCATTTTGACTTCACCTTGGGAAGGGGTAAACTTGTCAACAGACTATATCACCAGTCACAATGTCCGAACAAATGCTGTTCAAGTTAGATACCAATGTCTGACCAGCAACCATGTCTTCCAAATTCCTCTTCAGTCAGAGTTTGGACCAGCGAGCAGATGTATGGACAGGAAGTTCGGAATCACACCGCAGAAGTTATTTTATGGTGTTAACATCCGGCTGCCCCTCCCCCCACCCCAGCCGCTGACTGAAGACATTAACAAACTGACAGTCTTCTGCAGCACATTGAGTCACACAGTGAATCCTCTAAACCAGGAACAAAATAAATTTACACATCTCTGTGGATGCCCAGATATTAATACATGGATCAACCAACCGAATGTACATGAAGAAAACAGGAGCAAACATCAAGTTAAGAATCACTTTAATAGCAGAACTTGGTGGATTTTGTCTAGTGTAGGTAAACACGCAGATATTTGCCTGGCACTGAGTTAAATGCAATAATGTGCTGCATAACTGGAAGAATCGGCCTAACACTCCTCGCCAATTTCCTGACCTCACACACCTCGCTCCCACACATGTTCACCAATTGATAAGAATCCACAAATTGGGTGACACTTGAAACATAGAACAGTACAGCACAGTACAGACACTTCGGTCTTGATGTTGGGCCGGCCTTTTGTCCTACCCTAAATTCAGACTACCCAACATATCCTTCATTGCACTACCTTCCATGTGCCTATCCAGCAATTGCTTAAATGTCCCTAATGTATCTGACTCGACTGGACTGTCAGCAGTACAATCCATGCACCCACCAACTCTTAAAGAACCAAATCCGATATCTCCCCTAAACATTCCTCCAAGCACCTTAAAGTTATGCCCACTCTTGATCGACATGTATGCCCTGGGGAAAAAAAGTCTTGGCTATCCACTCTATCTATGACTCTCAACATCTCATGCACGCTAAAAAGTCACGTCTCATTCTTCTTTTCTCCAATGTGAAAAGCACTAGCTCCCTCAACGTTTCTTCATAAGACGTGCCCACCAGTCCAGGCAGTATCCTGTTAACTATCCTCTGCACGCTTTCTAAAACTTCTACATTCTTCGTATAATGAGGCGTCAGAACTGAACACAATATTCCAAGTGAGATGTAACCAAGGTTCGAAAGAGCTGCAGCATAACAACGCAGCTTTCAAACACAATCCCCCTGCTAATTAAAGTCAAAACAACATAGGCCTTCTTAACACCTTATCAACATGGGTGGCAACTCTGAGTGATCTATGTACATGGACCACAAGATGCCTCCGTTCCTCCACACCTCAAAGAATCCTGCCTTTATCCCCGTATTCTGCATTCAAACTCGACCATTCAAAACAAATCGCTTCAAACTTTACCTGGTTGAACCCCAACTCCCACTTATCAACCCAGTTCTGCATCCGGTCAATGTCCCATTACAACGTGCAATAGCCCTCTGCACTACCAACAACTCCACCAACCTTCGTTTCATCGACAAACTTACTACCCATACTTCCAGTTCCTCAGCCAAGACATTTACCAAATTTACAAGGAGTAGAGGTGCAAAAACTGATCCCTGTGGAACACCACTGGTCACTCACCTCCAGGTTGAATACTTTCCATCTACTTCACCCCCTGTCTTCTATGGGCCAGCCAGTCCTGTATCCAGACAGCCAGATTTCCCTGTATCCCATGCCGCCTTACTTTCTGAATGAGCCTACCACGGAAACCTTATCTTGCTAAAATCCATGTACACCACATTCACTGCTCTGCCATCAATAATGTGTTTTTTCACATCCTCAAAGAATTCAATAAGGTTTGGGAGGCATGACCTGCCCCTCACAAAGCCATGCTGACTATGACGAATCAAACTGTGGTTTTGAAAGTAATTATAAACACTGACTCTCAGAATTCACTCCAATAGTTTGCCTACGACTGGCGGAGGACCAACACGTCTGTTATTCCCATGATTATGCATATTCCTTTTTTTCTGAACAAGGAAATGGCATTTACCCACCTCCGCACATCTTGCACTGTTGCAGTTGACAGTGAGGAAACAAAGATAATTGAGAAAGGCGCAGCAATCTCTTTCCTCGCTTCCTGTAGTAATCTCGAGAAATCTGCACTGTGCCCGAAATTGACCAGGGGATTTAGCTATCGTTATGTTTGTACTTCACCTCCACTTGT
>NW_025199812.1:1617-6165 GCF_004010195.1 Chiloscyllium plagiosum | reverse complement strand
ATTCTTGGCAATGGGGAGGAACAGAAGGATCGCATGGTCCATGTCCATAGATCCCACAAAAGTGTCACCCAAGTTGATATAGTTGTTAAGAAAGTGTATGGTGTGTTGGTTTTCATTATCGGGGATTGAGTTTAAGAGCGGAGAGGTTAATGCTAAGCTCAATAAAGCTGTGGTTCAACCACACTTGAAATATTGTGTTCAGATCTGGTTGCCTCAGTATAGGAAACATGTGGAAGCCTCAGAGAGTGTGCAGAGGTAATTTACCAGGATGTTACCTAGACTAGAGGACAGTTTTAGGAAGAAAGTTTGAGGGAGCTAGTGCTTTTCTTCCTCGAACGAAGATGAATGACAGCTGACTTGATAGAGGTGTACAAATGTTGAGAGACAAAGATTGGATAGCCACAGTCTTTTCCCAGGCAGAAATGGCTATCTGCAAGGAGCATGATTTTAAGGTGATTTGACGAAGGTTTAGGGGTGATGTCAGAGGTAGCTGCTTTACACAGAGTATGGTGGGGTTGGAGTGCACCGCCAGTGATAGAAATAGAGTCAGATATATTAGGGATAATTTAGAAGACTCTTGGATAGGCACATGGCAGCTAGTGCATTGAAGGTTATATAGATTAATCTGATCTTAGAGTAGGCTAAAATGTCGGCAAAGTATTGAGGGCTGAAGGGCTCTTATTGTGCTGTACTGTTCCATGTTTCAAGTTTCTCTCAGCTGGTGGACTCTCATCAGTCGGAGAATGTGTGAGGGAGTGAGGTGTGTGAGGTCAGGAAGCTGTAAGGGGGGTGAGGCCAAGACTTCCAGTTATGGTGTGCATGGTTACAGTCAGCTGAGTGCCAGCACAATATGTGTGGTTACCTCGACCAGACAAAATCCACCAAGTTTAGTTATTAAACTGATTTTTGGTTTGTCCTTAGCTCCTGGTTTCTTCAGATACATTCTGTTGAGTGACCAATGTATTACTATCCTACCATCCACAGGCAGGTACAATTTTATTTTGGTACTGGTGAATGTGAAGGTACATTTATTGGATATAATGTCAGATGATTCACTGTGAGACACAAGATGCTGTAGAAAGCTGTCAATTGTGAGCATTTTCACACAGCGTCTGGACCAGGGAACAGATGTAGGAAGTACTGGGAACATGCCAGATGTCAGCACCGTAAGCAATACCATTTGATTCTGACACTCCATGTCCATACAATGCCTGATTCCTGATCAAACATTGGTATCTAATTTAGACAGTATTTGTAACTACACTGAGAACATTGATAGGTAAAATCAAGGCCCTCAGATGCTGGAAACCAGAGTTTAGATTTGAGTGGTGCTGGAAGAGCACAGCAGGTCATGCAGCATCCGAGGTGTAGGAAAGTCGACGTTTCGGACAAAAGCCCTTCATCAGGAATGATAGCCTGTTGGCTAGTTTCCTCCTGCCCAAGGTAGAATCCAAATGATTTACTTTGAAGGAATGTTTGAATGATTGTCCTAAGGAGAAAGTGAGGACTGCAGCTGCTAGAGATCAGAGCTGAAAAATGTGTTGCTGGAAAAGCGCAGCAGGTTAGGCAGCATCCAAGGAGCAGGAGAATCGACGTTTCATGCGTCTCCACCTCCACGCCGACCTCCTGATTGTCCTGACCCAGGTTGGAATCTTTCTGGTCAAATTCTGGATCAGGCCAGTATCTCACTCAGTGTCACACGAAGCTGTGAGGTCCGGCAGCACGGTGCCTGAATTCAGGCCTTTTGGAATCCATTTTTAATGTCGGTCATGATTCCAACGTGGTGGGTTTACTGACCTGAACAATGATCAGGAGTTTGCCATGTTTGTGAATTGGGCAATGATGAGATATGAACTACAATTATTCAACTGAACAATAATTGCCTCATCTCTGAAAACAATTAAGTTGGTTCTATATTGATGGAACGAAAATGTAAACACCCAACAACATTTTATGATCAAAGTTTGTGAGAAGATTTGTAGCTCGGGTGCTCGTTGCTGTGGTTCTGTTCGCCGAGCTGGAAGTTTTTGTTGCAAACGTTTCGCCCCCTGTCTAGGTGACATCCTCAGTGCTTGGGAGCCTCCTGTGAAGCGCTTCTGTGGTGTTTCCTCCGGCATTTATAGTGGCCTGTCCCTGCCGCTTCCGGTTGTCAGTTTCAGCTGTCCGCTGTAGTGGCCGGTATATTGGGTCCAGGTCGATGTATTTGTTGATGGGGTTTGTGGATGAGTGCCATGCTTCTAGGAATTCCCTGGCTGTTCTTTGTTTGGCTTGCCCTATAATGGTAGTGTTGTCTCAGTCGAATTCAATGTTGCTTGTCGTCTGCGTGTGTGGCTAGTAGGGACAGCTGGTTATGTCGTTTCGTGACTAGTTGATGTTCATGGATGCGGATCGTTAGTTGTCTTCCTGTTCGTCCTATATAGTGTTTTGTGCAGTCCTTGCATGGGATTTTGTACACTACATTAGTTTTGCTCATGCAAAACTATCGGGTCCTTCGTTCTGGTAAGTTGTTGTCTGAGCGTGACTGTTGGTTTGTGTTGGTTTGTTTTATACCAAAAAGAAAATGTTGTCTGATTATTCTGGTGATCACAATTGCACACTAAATGCCAGTATTCAAATGCATACGTTGTCACTATATCATTTACAAAGTGGTTGACCTCTGACTGATTGCATATTCAGAGTGAGCAAACGATTGAACAATCTGATAGAATTATCATTCTGACGCATTTATATATAATCAATCGATTTAATTCTCACTGAAGTGTGTGAGCTTCAGCTATTCGCCAAGAATTCTATTAGTTTTAAAATAATGACGGAAAATGATCGACCATATCTTAAAGTTGAAGTTCTAATTTGGGGTAAGGCTATTTCGATGATATTAGGCAAGAACTTTCAGAAGCTGAGTGGACGCAGATGTTCGCAGATAAAAGGGCAGCTGGAAAGTGGAAAGCATTCAGAACTTAGGTAACAGTATGTTCCTGGTACGGTAAAAGGAAAGGCTGGTAGGTTAGGAAATGCTGGATGACTAAAGAAATTGAGGGTCTGGTTAAGAAAAAGAAGGGAGCATATATCAGATACAGACAAGGTAGATCGAAGGAACCCTTAGAAGAGTACAATAGGCAATATGAGTATACTTAAGAGGGAAATCAGGAGGGCAAAAGGGGACATGAGATTATATTGGCAAATAGAATTAAGGAAAATCCAAAAGGATTTTACAAAGACATTAAGGACAAAAGGGTAAATAGGGAAAGAATATCGCCCCTCAAATATCAATTTGGAGGCCTTTGTGTGGAACGCAGGAGTTGGGGGCGATATTAAGTGAGCACTTTACATCAATGTTTACTGTTGGAAAGGACATGGAAGATATAAAATCTAGGAAAATAAATGGTAACATCTTCAAAAAATGTTCATATTACAGAGGAGGATGTGCTGGATGTCTTGAAATATATAAAAGTGGATAAATCCTCTGATCAGGTGTACAGAGAACTCTGTCGGAAGCCATGGAACGGATTGCTGCGCCTGTTACTGAGATATTTGTATAATCGATAGTCAAAGGTGAGGTGCCAGAGGACTGGAGCTTGGCGAATGTGGTGCCAATGTTTAAGAAAGTTGGTAAGGACAAGCCAGGGAACTATAGACCAGTGAGCCTGACAGCAGTGATAGGCAAGTTGTTGGAGGGAATCCTGAGGGATAGGATATATATGTATTTCGAAAGGCAAGGACTGGGTACGGATAGTCAGCGTGGCTATGTGAGTGGAAAATCATGTCTCACAACCTTCTTTGAATTTTTTTACAAAAGTAACAATGATGATTGATGAGGGAAGAGTGGTGGACGTAATTTACTTAAACTTCAGCAAGTCGTTCAATAAGGGTCCCCATGGGAGACTAGTTAGTCAGGTTAGAGCTCATGGAATAGAGGGAGAACTAGCCATTTGGATCCAGAAGTAGCTCAAACGTAGAAGACAGAGGGTGTGGTGGAGGGTTGTTTTACAGACTGGAGGCCTGTGACCAGTGGAGTGCCACAAGGATCGGTGCTGGATCCATTACTTTTTGGCAGATGCATCACCTTCCTAACGATTGACTCAACCTACAAGTTTACCTTGAGACAATCCTGTACTAGAACTCGCAACTCTCTTTGCATTTCAGACTTCTGAATTTTCTCTTCGTTTATAAAATAGTCCTTGCCTCTCTCCCTCCTCACAAAGTCCATCACTTCAGGTTTTCCCAAGCGTACTCCATTTGCCACTTCTTTGCCCACTCTCCTTCCCTGTCTAAATCCTTCTGCAGACTCCTGCCATCTCAATGCTGCCTGTCCCTCTACCTACCTTTGTATCATCTAAAAACCGAGCCAGAATACTCTCAGTTCCTTAATGTAGATCGTTAATGCACAAAGTAAAAGGTTGTGGTCCCAACACTGAGCCATGCAGAACACTAGTTGTCATCGGCTGCTATCCCAAGAAGGACGTTTGTATCGCCATTCTTTACTTGCTGCCAGGCAGCCAAGCTTCTGCACACACTAGTAACTTACCTCGAACAAAATGGGGCCTTATT
>NW_025199812.1:0-1132 GCF_004010195.1 Chiloscyllium plagiosum | reverse complement strand
CTAGGATCTTACACATGACTGAGGTTAGGTTAATCGGTCTGTCACTTTCTGCCTTTTGCCTTATTCCCTTTTTAAAGAAGCTGTCACGTTTGCAACTTTCTAGTCTTTTGAGCTTCTCCCTGATTCTAGAAATTCATGAAAGATCACCACAAATGTCTCCATTATTTCTTCAGCTAACTCCCTTGGAACTCTGGAATATTATCCATCAGGTCCAGTTTATTTACCAATTTAGTTTTTCGAGCAACTTCTCTTAATAAGCTCTGTCCCCTCGCTATCTTGAATTTGTGGGATACTATTCGTGTCTTTCACTGTGAAAATTGACGTGAACTAATTGTTCAGTTTCTCAGCCATTATTTGTTCCCCATTAGTATATCTCCAGCGTCGTATTCAGCGACCAATGTACATTTCTGCCTCTCTTTTGCCCTTTACATATCTAAAGAAACTCCAACAGTCTTTTATATTACTGGCTGGCTTACCCTTATATTTAATCTTCTTCCTCCTATTTCTTATTTTGTTGCCCTATATTGGTATTTGGAAGCTTCCAAATCCACTGGTTTCCCACTGCCATTTGCCATGTTACCTGATTTCTGTTTTGCTTTTACGCTAACCCTGATTTCCCCTGTCAGCCATTGTTGCCTCATTCTCCCTATACTATGCTTCTTTTAGCTTGGGATGAGTCTCTGCTGTGTTTCCTGATTTACTCCCAGAACCTCCCGCAATTACTGTCCCACTGTCTTTCCTGCTATCCTACTCTCCCAGTCAATTTACCCTAGTTCCTCCCTCATGCCTTTGTAGTTGCTTTTATTCAGCGGTAATATTGTTGACTCTGGTTCTACCTTCACCCTCTCAAATTGAAGAGTAGGTTCAATGATATTATGAACACTGTCTCATAAAGCTTTCTTTAGCTTAAGCTCCCTTATCAAATCTGCCTCATTGCACAACTCTAAATACGGTATTGCCCCTTCCCTCGTTGCTTTCACCATTAGCTGCTCCAAAAAGCCACCTCGTAGGCATTCCAAAAATTCCTTTCCTTGCAAACCATTGCCAACCTGATTTTCCCAGTCCAGCTGCATATTGAAATCTCCCCAATCACTGTACATTTGTCTTTCCGACACATCGTTTCTACCTCCTG
>NW_025199811.1:1701-6164 GCF_004010195.1 Chiloscyllium plagiosum | reverse complement strand
TGAATACGGGATCGGAACCGCTCCCAGGGATGGCCGAGCCATTGTCAAGCACAGCAGGAGCTGGACAGGCACTTCGATACGGCCAATAGGAGGACGGATCCCCAGCGTGCGCAGATGAATGGACCAATGGGGAAGGCGAACTGACCGGGGACTCCAGGCAGCGCGAAGTATAATTGTGTCAACTTTGAACGGGAAGGGGGAACGCCTTCTCCAACGAACGCATGCTTGTACATTCGTTGTATCAGTTAAGATTCTGTGAATAAACTGCTGTCTGCGTCTAATCATAGTTGCCAGTGTGAGTCTCTCCTTCCAAAAGAACACGCAAAGACGGGACCCTTTCGGGTCCGTCTTAACACAGGGAATGGATAGGGTCGGTGTGGGCTCGATGGATGAACACCCTGTTTCTGCACTATAGGGACTCTATTCTATTCTCATGAAGAAGAATGTACCTATCTCAATGTGTTCTGAATCTGTGGAATTCCCTATTCAAAATGCAATGGATGCCAGGGCAATGAGCAAACTTAATGAAAATATACAGATGTTTCATTTGCAATGAGTTGAAGGGTGAGACAGCGCATGCGGGAAAATCCAGCTGAGATCGAAGTGAGCTCAATCATCATTGTATTAAATGGTGGAGCTGGTTCGAAGGGCTGCATTGCCTCTCCTGTGCCCAGTGATTATCTTCTTACGGGAATAAGTGGAAAGCTGAATCCAAAAATCACCACCTTCAGAAAATGCAGGATACTCAGGTGTATGAGCATTCCAAACTTGGATAGTGAGGAAGCGAGTAGGAGATAATGATTTTGCAATTTTAAACTGAGGGGACACAGTGATTTATGGTGTTCGACTGTGTAGGGCATTCACAGCGTCCAGAATACTCTGTTGGGAATATCTATCCTATACTTTACTACAAAGCCAAGGTCTTTGACAATGAAACCCAAAACACCGCCTCACCTCGTAATCTCATAAAAGACCTGAGAAGTCTGGTTGAATTTAGAACACAAATGGAAAGCGGGAAGATTAAATCCAATCCCAAAGATCCTGTGCTTAAACAAAGGAGACTACAATAGGATGAGGCAGGAGTTGGCTTATGCAGACTGGAAGCAAAGACTTTAGGGTGGGACAGTTGACGGATAGTGGAGGAATATCAAAGCAATTTTTCAAAGTGCTCAGTAAAAACATATATCAGTGAAAAGGAAGGACTGTCGAAAAAGGAGTAATCTGCCGTGGGTGTCTAAGGAAATAATGGAGTCTGTTAAATTGAAAAAGAAGGCATGCAAATTGATAAAGGCCAAGGAGAAACCAGGAGATTAGAAAAATTTCAAAGACTAACAGAAAGCTTGATGGGATTAGGGATAAAATGTAATGAGTAGCTATCTCCAGGGACAGAATAGCAGTTTACACTGCTGGAGGGGAACCTATTGTGTGGGGAACATATGGCCTCTGTAATTGTTGAAGCACTTAACTGTTACCATAGAGATAATCCTGATCAAGTTAAAAATCACAGCACACTCCAAAAACTTGTATTTCCAAATAAACCTGTTGGACTATAACCTGGTGTTGTGTGGTTTTTAACTTTGTCCATCTCACCCCAACCCCGGCTCCTCCACATCAGAATCCTGATAGACAGCCCCACTGAAATTTAAGCGCCTGCCAGGCACTTGAGGGAGCCAAAAGGGCGTGGGGGGAGGGGTGTGTGGTTTAACCGCAAAGTGCTGAACTGAACTCGACTTTTTAACTGCTGTTGCCATGGAGATAATCCTGAGAGATAATCTCTATTCAAAGTCACAAACCAAAAAGGTAGAAAAATGGGAGGCGTACACCGGACAGACGGGGAGTTTCCTGATGCTGTCTGAAGACATTTTGCACGTTACTACCATGTCTCATCAATAAAGAGTCAAATAAGACCTCTCAGAGTTCTGTATGTAGTTATTCCTATCCACCAGGGTTCAGCAATATGAGGACACAGCAGTCAGTCTTCACAGTGGAGGATACGAAGAACATGCCAGTCATTGATAAGGAGACTGAGGAAGGTGAGGACCAAGAAACAATCATTATCACGAAAGCGTTAGAGTTCGACAAGCTAATGGAGCTAAAGGTAGACAATCTCTTTGCCCTGATAGAATACATCCCAATATACCAACAGAGTTAGGTGGAGAAATAGCAAATGCACTTAGTCATAGAATCCTACAGCAGAGACAGGCCCTTTGGCCCAAGCCGATCAGAATGTCCGTCCATGCTAACCCCATTTCCCTGCACTTGGCTCATCTGCTTCTGAAACTTTCCTATCCATGTATTTGTCCAAATGCCTTTTACATGTTGTTAACAGACCCACTTCCACTGGCAGCTCAGTCTGTACATATTCCACCCTGTGTGTAGAACAGTTGCCCCTCAGGTTCCCTTTTATTCTTTTTCCTCTAACCTTAAACTGATACCCCACCCCCCAGTCCTTACTTCCCTGGGAAAAAGACTGAGTGCATTCACCTTACCCAGGCCTCTCATAATCTAATACACTTCTTTAATATATTCCCCCTCGGTTTCCTCTGCTCTAAACAAAAAAGTCCTCGCTTTTCCAACCTCTCCCTGTAACTCAGACCCCTGAGACCCGGCATCATCCTTGTAAATTTTTTCTGTACCTTTCCAGTTGAATAACTGAAACCTACACTGCATCCATCACATTTCCCATGTTTCCCCACGGTGCTGGAACCGACGTGACAACGCCAATGGATCACAATCCATGATCGATAATTCACTCCATTACAACAATCCCATTTTCAAAGCTTTTTCCATGATGCAGGAATCCTTTTGTCTTCCCGGTTTCATGGTTAATTGTCCTCATGCAAAACCAATCTGTGGCTTAACTGTTCCTGGGAAATGTGCCATGATTTTTTAGACTTTCAAAAACCAAATGAAATTTCTCTCTAAGTCATCACACTAACACGGACTTTGCTGTATCAGTACTTTTTCCAGCCACACTGACATTTGAAATATTCGTCCACAGGCAGAATGCACACCTTTCCTTCCAGATGAAAAGGCCAATGATATCCAGATCGGCACGGATCCAGTAACTATCAAAATTGAACATGAAATTCAAGTTGAATTTCTCAACTGCAAATCCCCCCTTTCAGTACTCTACAACAGAGAAAACAAAGTGCTGGAGATCCTCAGCAGGTCTGGCAGCATCTGAAATGGTGACAGATGCAGGAAACATTGCAGCCTGGAAGAAGTGTTCAGATGATCACATCAGACACGTGCGCTTGATAGCCAGTATGGAGAAGATGGGGGCATTGTGTTCAACAGTTTTAGACCAGAGACTCTGACCCCATTTTATTCGGTGTTTCTCTGAGATTCCCTCTTTTCGGAAGCAGGCAGGAGTGGGAAGCAGTAGAGAATGTAAATGATGTGTGACCTTCCTAGTGAAAGGATTCGAGTACAGGAGCAGGGATCCCCTTCTGGAAGGGCCTTGGTGAGACCATACCTGGAGTACTGTGTGTACCTTTGTTCCCCTTTCCCAAGTAAAGTTATCCTGGTTATTGAGAGAGAGTAAAGGAGGGTCACCAGCCTGAGTCCTGGGACGTGTAGATAGTTAAGGGCTGCAGATGCTGTGAGTCAGAGTTTATACAATGTTGATCTGGGGAAGTGCAGCAGGTCAGGCAGCATCAGAGGGGCAGGAAAGTTGATGTTTTGGGTCAGGACAGTTTGTCAGTCCGGATGAATAGTCCTGACCCGAAACATCAACTTTCCAGCCCCATCGTATTCATGCTGGTCATCAAGCGCCTATTTATTCTAGTCCCACGTTTTGGCACTCAGCGTGTAACCGACATTTTAGTGCTTGGTGTGATCATCTTAACACTTCTTTAAGGCTGCAATGTTTCCTGCATCTGTCACCATTTCAGATGCTGACAGACTTGCTTCGGATGTCCAGCAATTTATGTTCTTATTGTAGATTTCCACCATTTTGCTGAAGCACCCAGAGTCATAGACATGTATACAGCTCCACATTTTCTTGACTCACATTTCTGAGATGGCAGGACTGATGGCTGAAGAGGGACTCAATCCTCATTTAATCCTCCTTTTCTTTGGCTCTCTGAGCTGTTGACTACATCACTAATATTCTACCTCCCATTCCCTGACCTGAATCTGACCCATCTAAACTGACACTTTAATTCCCAACTCCCACCCAGACTAGTTACAAACTCACCAATAGAACTGGCAAAACCTCCCACCAGATTTGACTCAGCTCTGCCCAAGGGTAACTGGTCAGGCTGGTATAGGTCCCACCTGACCCAGAAACAGTCCCAGTGCCTGAAGAATCAAAACCCTTCTCTGGTACACCATTTCCCCAGCCACACATCCAGCTTATCTACCTTCTCATTCCTGCTCTCATTAGCACATGGCACTGGGAGTAAGTCTGACATTATTACATTTCAGGAGCTACATTTTAATGCATCTCTGCTCTCCCT
>NW_025199811.1:0-1147 GCF_004010195.1 Chiloscyllium plagiosum | reverse complement strand
ATCTTTACTTAAGCTGATATGTCATACTTTAAAAACTTAAATACTCCACAGGTATCACTGACAAATTGGCTATTCCAATTGGGACTGTGAATTTCTGAAAGGCCTGAACTAAAACTGAGTTTCAGCTTCACCTTCTCCCTGTCTCACCTCACTCTGTTTACACCCTACTCCAAAACACTCTCATTCAGCAAAACAGCACTCTTAGTGCAGCCCTGTCATTTTCATTGTCTGCTCACACCTACACTGCCCTCAGCCTCCTGTACTGTTACAATGCACCTCAATGTGAGCACAGGACCAGCATCTCATCTCTCAATTCAGTCCTTTGTAACCCCAGAATCAACATGGACTTCAGCAGTTTCTGAATGAGCAGACAGTTGTCAGAATCTGGAACATTCCATCTGAAATGGTGCTGGAATTTGAGTCCACAAGGAATTTCAATGAGAAATTTGCTGAGAATTGAAAGTAGGGAGTTTACAGATTGACATTATAAAGTGGATGATTGAGACTAAATCTGACAGTTCCTGCAAAGAGATGAGGTGTAATATGGATAAATCTGTGCTCTCTCTCAGGCCAATAACTCCTTCCACAGCTGCAGGGCCAAGAATTGAACACATACCCCAAGGGCGACCCAACCATGGACTTGAACGTCTTTCTGCTTTTGGCTTGACAAAAATATTGAAGATATTTTCCCACAGACAGAACAGACAAACCCTTCTCGTTCCACAGTTACATGCCAATGATATTCAGATCCTGATGACTCTGTGGACTGTAGAAACCTGTTTATTTAGATCCCAGTCTCAATTATTCTCAATTAATATCCTATAAAATGAATTCACAAAACAAAGCTCACAGTCAGTGCAAGATGAATAGTGAAGGCAAACATTTCTCTTGGTATGTGTTTGATGTGTAAATGCTCCTCTTCAAATCACCCCGCCCCCACCCAGGAAGAGGACACGTGCATGCTCCTTGCGGTACCTTATCCCAAATAAAGATGGCAGCCAAACCCAGGTCCTCTCACTGCCTGAGGTCCAAGCCATCTTCCCCTTTGCTGCAAACGTGGGATTTTCTAATTCAGATTAATGACTGCACAGAGTGTAACTAAACCCTCCCAGTATACACTGATACATTTCATCTGGTTTCTGCTGCC
>NW_025199810.1:0-6164 GCF_004010195.1 Chiloscyllium plagiosum | reverse complement strand
GGCAGTCGAAGGGTGGGTCAGTAAATTTGCAGACGATACCAAGATTGGTGGAGTTGTGCAGAGTGAGGAGGGCTGTTGTGGGCTGCAAAGGGGCTTAGAGATGATGCAGAGCTGGGCTGAGGAGTGGCAGATGGAGTTCAACCCTGTCAAGTGTGATGTCGTCCATTTTGGAAGGACAAATAAGAATGCAGAATATAGAGTTAACGGTATGGTTCTTAATACGGTGGAGGAGCAGAGGGATCTTTGGGTCTATGTTCATAGATCTTTGAAAGTTGCCACTCAGGTGGATAGAGCTTGTAAGAAGGCCTATGGTGTATTACCGTACATTAGCAGAGGGATTGAATTCAAGAGTCATGAGGTGATGTTGCAGCTATGCAGGACCTTGGTCAGGCCACATTTGGAGTATTGTGTGCAGTTCTGATCGCCTCACTCTAGGAAAGATGTGGAAGCTTTGGAGAAGTTGCAGAGGAGATTTACCAGGATGTTGCTTGGATTGGAAAATAGGTCGTACGAGGATAGGTTGAGAGTGCTCGGCCTTTTCTCATTGGAAAGGCGAAGGATGAGAGGTGACTTGATATAGGTTTATAAGATGATCAGAGGAATAGATAGAGTAGACAGTCAGAGACGTTTTCCCCGGATACAACATAGTGTTACAAGGGGACATAAATTTAAGGTGAAGGGTGGAAGGTATAGGGAGGATATCAGGGGTAGATTCTTTACCCAGAGAGGTGGGGGGGGGCATGGAATGCGTTGCCTGTGGGAGTGGCAGAGTCAGAATCACTGGTGACCTTTAAGCGGCAATTGGATTGGTACATGGATAGGTGCTTAAGCTTGGACAAATGTTCGGCACAACATCGTAGGCCGAAGGGCCTGTTCTGTGCTGTATTGTTCTATGTTGTACATTCGACCTCAGACCTTTGGGTGACCATCATCCAAGGCGGACTTCGGAACAGGTAGCAGCTGAAAGTGCCTGAGCAGAGGCGGATAGCTAAGTTCGATACCCATGCTGATGGCCTCAGCCGGGGCCTAGGGCTCATGTCACAGTACAGGTGATCCCATTACCCTGTCTACAAACAGAGACCCTCCTACACACACGCACACACACACGCATGTATATTTTGTCCCAGTCGAATTCATGTTGCTTGTCTGCATCAACTAGCCACGAAACGACACGACCAGCTATCCTTAGTAGCCACACACGCAGACAACAAGCAACATGAATTCGACTGGGACAACACTACTATCATAGGGCAAGCCAGACAGAGAACAGCCAGGGAATTCCTAGAGTCATGGCATTCATCCACAAACTCCATCAACAAACACATCGACCTGGACCCAATATACCAACCACTACAGCGGACAGCTGAAACTGACAACCGGAAGCGGAAGGGACAGACCACTATAAACACCGGAGGAAACATCAAAGAAGCGCTTTGCAGGAGGCTCCCAATCACTGATGATGTCGCCTAGCCAGGGGACGAAACGTTTGCAACAAAAACTTCCAGCTCGGCGAACAGAACCACAACAGTCTTCAGTTAATTTGTCATTCAATTTCTTAAGGGCTTAAGTGGTACAAAACATCTCCGTGAACTAACTCAGAGCCGATTGTCAGTTTTCCTCAAGATCCTGTGGAAAATGTTTATGCACTCAGATCTGAATTAGTGTACCCTTCAGCTTCCTTATTCTTTCTATTAAATGGTTTAGACACAAGGTGCAGGTTGCAGAAGTGATGTGTTTGTACTTTCACTGATACACTGTCTCGCCGGGAGACGCAGTCCTTCCTCACGCTGATTCAGACAGCACTGTCCTACCTGTGACATTTCCCATGGAGAATGGAAGGACAGTTACTAATAACCCGCACTTGGGAACGGAGCGGCAGTTTTAAAGCATTTACACTGCCCCAGCGAGGAATTGAGCTCCTATCTCCCGCATAACATGCGACACTAACAACTATACTACCGAGGACAACAGTTTCAAAGGAGACACTTCAGCCCATTGTGGCTCCATTTGTCAAAAACAACTGCTTAACGACCCGAATCGCTCAGCCCATAGCTTTATAGGTATTGGCAGAACACATTCACATCTGAATATTTCTTCAGGTTATAAGGGTTCCTACCTCCCTGACCCTTACAGACACAGTGTTGCAAATTCCAACACCTGCCGGCCTAAAATGCTTTTACACACATCTACTTAAACCTTTCTGTCTTTCTCATTAAATTTCGGACCCCCTATGATCAATATCTCCGTCGATGGGAAACGCGACTTTCAGTCTACCTAATACATACCCCTCATGATTTTGTACAACTTAACCATGCCTTTTCGCAAACCCCTCTGCACGATGACAAACAATTCCAGTCTGTCCTGTCTTTCTTCTTGACTGAAACTGTTCAGACCAGACACTATCCGAGTGAATCTTTCCTGAACCTTTCCCTGCAGCATTTATCGGCTTGCGGCCCGGGGACACGTGGTAGCCAAAAGAGACATGGACGGCAGTTTCCTTCCCTCAAGGACGTCAGTGAAACATATGGGTGTTTCAGGCTTAGGATTTGGCATATCCTTAATTGGAGGTATTTCTTGCATTCATATTTTATCATTGTCGTGGTGTGGTGGGAATCGAACCCATCGACTTTAGGATGTTACCTGGCCTTTCGTATTGACAATCAAGCGATAATACCAGTAGGTTATCGCAGAAAGCCATCGTGGCTGATCTGTTCCAATAGAGTCTCTTTTTCCCAATTATTCTCTGTGTCCATTCATTGAGCCTCACGTTCCAATAATCTCCGGTCCATTTCAATAAAAACCGCTAAAGGAGAATTGATCACACAGGTACGATATTCAAACGAATTGAATGATTTAAATGTGCGAATGAAGAGATTGGGACATGGTCATCCAGCAACAGTGAGTAGATGGTATCAACGTGAAAGTGTATGTTAGATTGTGCAATGCCTCAGTCAAATGAGAAGAGGGTCGGAAAAGAGAGTTTGGGTGAGTGGGAGGGAGAGACATCTTCAAGAACTTTTGGGGTTAAATGCTGATACATGAAACGCAGAAATAACGGAGAATGAAATTCAATGGAAAAGAAATCATCACCTCGGAGAATATTATCATGTAAAAACGAGTAATTTCTTACCGTGTTTCACCAAAAGTAACACTTTGAGAGAACTGACTATCATGATGTAGAGTCGATCCGAAGTTTACTATTTTAGCAGAGGAAATGTCAGTAATAATATACAATATCAGGACTTAACGACAGGCCTGTGGGAACTCAGAATGGGCTGAATCTTTAGGTTCACCGTCCCCAGAGTCTGTGGAGATTCCATTAATGAGAGTATTGGAGAATGGGATTAATGAAACTCTCCAAACTCATGGGACAGTGCAGGATATTGTTCAAATGTATGCTTCAATAGCATTATAGTTTAACATCGGTCACTTCATCACTTTGCTCACACAAGGCAATAACAACTGTTGCAGGCAATCACTCTTAATTCCAGTTCCAGACCAGAATCAGAGAAACTGTGTGAAGCAGGCATGAAGATCAAATTGGAAGTTGGGATGGAATGACGGGAGAGCAGCACGTGTATTTCCGAGGTTGGGTTTGCTTCTGGTCAAAAACGTGAAGGAAGGGAATACTTGCCCCCATTTATAATATTATTGCCAGAAGAAGAAGATGTTGCTGAGACAACCGATTGGCTCATCTAAAGAGTGTTAAGACTTTAACTTTGGGGTGACATGGTTCGAAATTTCATTTTCATGTTTGGATCCATGTCTTTGACATTGGCAGTAGCAACTGCCTTTGCTCGCATCCTTTCAGAATCTGCTTCATGTTCCCAGTAAATACTGTAACCTGGAGAAGGTGGTGTTGTGGTTGTATCATCAACGAGTCATCCTTGGGGACTCAGACACGGAACTGGTAATGTTAAAATTCGTCGAATAAGATCTGGAATGAAAAGCTGACCTCAGGAACAGAGAACATGAATTTAATTTCCTGCAATCCTATTCATGTATGTCCCTTACGCAGGGCATTCGACCATCTTTACCCAATCCTGCCTACTTGTGACTCCAGGGCCAGAACAACTTTGCTGACTCTTAATCCGACAATGCCGAACGTGTGGGGACGCAGGCCATTCGGCCCTTGCAGTCGACACCATCCCTCCGAAGCACATCCTATCAGACCCACACTCCATACCTTTTCCGTTCCCCTTCATTTCCCATGGCTGATCCCAGTAACCTGCATACCTTTCGACTGTGGGAGGAAACTCACACAAGCAAAGAGAATGTGCAAACTGCACACTGTCACACGAGACTGGGATCGAATCCATGTCTCTTGTGCAGCGAGACAGCAGCGAATCAGGATGAACAACAAATGCTGTCCTGACCAGCGACATCCACACCCTGTGGGCATATCGGGAAGAATAAAAACACATTCCCAACATGGACAACGGGACTTGCGTCTGCGTGGACATGATTTGAACCAATCGTTCACTCGGGGTAGATACAAGGACACCGATATCACAGAGAAACCAGGGCAATGCGGGATTCAAATACCTGCTGAAGTGGAAACCCATTTGCTCAATAAAATTGGGGACAGACTGTTAAACAGTCCCGTGTGTGGGGAGGGCTCAATGATATAAAAAAAAACCTTCAGAGTAACCAGCAAGATTACATATTCCAGAAGGAGATCAATTAAACTGTCAATGCTGCAGTTAATCCCAACCAGCTGCCAGTTTAATACCGTCAAAGTCATAGACTTACACAGCATGAAAACAGGCCTTTCACTCCTACCAGCTCATATTGAACATAATGCCAAACTAAACGTGTCGCATCTTACAGCTCCTGTAATTGTTGAGGGTTAATAATGCCCTTGTATTATTATTATTATTACTGCATTGTTAATATGAATGTCCAGATGTAATTCTGTTCAAATCCTGGCATGGCAGATGCTGCAATTTTATTTCTGTAAATACCTAGAGTTGAAGAGTCTAATTATGACGTTGCATCAGTTGTTGTAGATCTGATTCACGAATGCCTGACAGAGAAAAAAAACTGCCATACTTATCTGGTCTGGCTGGCATGTGACTCCAGATCCATAATGTCGTGATTGATTCCGAACTGCCCTCTGGGCAATAAATAATGGACTAGGTATGAATGAACAGCTATTTTTAAATCCCACTGAAACTTTCCAATTCATTTATCTAAATATCATGTAAACATTGTAAATGTACTTTCATTCATCACTGCCTCAGGAAGTGAATTGCACACATAACCCATCCTCTGTTAAAAACAAGCCTCTCCTGTCTTATTTTAATCTCTCTCTTTTCAACGAAAACATTTGACTTGTCGTTTTGAAGTCCCCCTCCTTGAAGAAAAGACAGTTACAGTTAACTCTATCCAACTCTCAAAAACTTACAAATTTCTATCAGGTCGCCTTTCAAACTCCAGTGCTCGAGTGAAAATATTCGCAGCCTATCCAGCCTTTCGTTTTAACATAAACCTTCCCCCCTAGCCATACGCTGGTATACCTCTTTTAAACCTACTCCAGCTTAATAATTTCCTTGCTTTTACTTGGCGACAAGAACTGGACGCAGTACTCCAGAAGCGACCTCACCCAATATCCTATTCAACTTCAACAATACATACCAACTCCTATGCTCAAAGGACTGAGCAACGAATGCAGGATGACAATTTGTTTAACCATTCTGTCGATATGTAAAGCCAACTAAAAAGAATTATGCACCTGCATTCCTGGCCTCCGTGTTCCACAATACTATGCAAAGCCCTATCACTAATTGTATAAGCCCTCCTCTTATTTGATGTAGAAAATTGCAATACGTTCCATTTATCCAGATTGAACTCCAAGTGACATTTTTCAAGCCCAAAGACGCATTGAATTACGATCCTTCTGGAATCTTATATCACCTTCTTTACAGTCTCCAGTTCTGGTGTCCTCTGTGAGGTTATGAACCATGGCTTCTATGAGTTCCATTGTTTTCTCATATTGCTCAACGATTTTTAATTAATTGTCGTGGTGATCATTTAGCAGTGTGCAAGTTATGTAATAATTAGTCATGTAGTTAACCATGAGGAGGACAGCCATAGACTGCAGGGAGATTGGAAAAAATTGGCAAGAAAAAGTGCTGAAAGGAATTCAATCCAGTAAAGTGGGT
>NW_025199809.1:0-6163 GCF_004010195.1 Chiloscyllium plagiosum | reverse complement strand
CCCTGCCTGGACCCCAACCACACATGGGGTCTGCCTCCACTGCTGCCAGGGACTTGCCTTGCCTTAAGTCCACCACTGCTGCTGTGGGCCTGCCTCCACTCCTGCTGCTTGGGGCCCTACAACACCAAGCTGCCTGGGTCATCCAGAAGAACATCCAGCAGCACAGCAGGCCCCAGCTGCACCTATGTTGGGGTGGCCGCTGCCTTAGGCTCAGCTGCTCCAGCCCCAGCTACAACCCCGACCCCCCTCAGGCACCTGACTAAATGCCTGGGGTGGAAAGCCTATCCCCATCCCTAGCGGAGGTGAGTACTGCAGATGCTGGAGATTAGAGTGATAGTGGAAAAGCACAGTAGGTCAGGCAGCATCTGAGGATCAACGTTTCAGGCAAAAGCCCTCCATCAGGAATGAGGCTGGGAGCCTCGGGGGTGGAGAGATAAATGGAAGTGAGGTGGGGCTGGGGTGAAGGTAGCTGACAGTGCAATAGGTGGATGGAGGTGTGGGTAAAGGTGATAGGTCGGAGAGGAGGGATGGAGTGGATAGGTGGGAAGGAAGATTGACAGGTGGGACAGGTCACGAGGATGGTGCTGAGCTGGAATTGTGGAACTGGGGTAAGGTGGGGGGAGGGGAAATGAGGAAACTGAAGTCCACATTGATAGCATGGGGTTGGAGGGTCCCGAGGCGGAAGATAAGTGTTCTTCCTCCAGGTGTCGGGTAGTCAGGGAGTGACGATGGAGGCCAGGAACTGCATGTCCTTGGCAGAGTGGGAGGGGGAGTTGAAATGTTCAGCCACGGGGTGGTGGGGTTGATTGGTGCGGGTGTCCCGGAGGTGTTCTCTGAAGCACCAGTCTAATGTATCCCCATCCCACCATGACCATCGATGCTTGCAGTAAGGCCATGGCTGTTGTGGTCGGCCCACTGGTCATCATCGCTGCTGCCCAAAGGTATGGGAAGGCTGTGTTTTTCCCAAAGACTGAGCAGGCGGTCCACCTGGCTGTCAGAAGGGGCTCACAATGGGCAGGATGCACCTACCCTGTCGACCCTTCAGCAATCACGGCCCAGAGAGTCGTGATCTCCAACGTCCCGCCCTTTATTGCCAGTGAGCTCCTTCTCCCCCATCTCCAAACTCTGGGAGAGATCCGGTCAGGTGTCCAACCACACCTGCTTGGTCTGAAGGACCCCGCCCTCAAACAAGTCTACGCCTCCCAGTGCCAGGTATTTATTTGCGTGGCATAGAGAGGCAGTCCCCAAGGGCACCTTCACCTTCCTTCATGAGAGTGTGGTCTCCTGCATCTTCTGGACGGCAGATGGCATACACTGCTACCTGTGCTATGAGGAACTACACCATCCAGAAGGCTGCCCAGCAAAAACCAACAGCCAAAGGTGTGCTGCCGCACCCATACCCCCTCCCCCAGCACAACACCACAAGCCCTGTCAGGGGCTAAGCCAAGGGCTACTGGTACTTCAGCTCTGGCAAGAGGTGGAGAGGTGAGCGTCCGGCTGGACAGGAGATGCAGAGGAAGACAAGGCCCATCCCCATGAATGGAACTGCATCCCCCTCCTCGGGATTGGACCCTCACCCTGGCACAAATGCCTCTGTGGCCGCACCAGTATCGCCCCAATGTGGAAACCCTGACTCCCACCCCCCAATCCTGAGCCTGTACCTTGCCCTGTCGACCCTCCCCCCACTGGAATATCCGTACCCCCTGGACCCAGTCCCTGAATCCTGCTCCATGGTGTTGATTCCAAGGGAGTCTATGCCCCCTGACCCTGTGACTGAAGCCTGCCCCACGGTGAATACTCCTGGGGAAACTGCATCTGAGGCCCATCCCACAACACATGGCCTTGAGCTTCCTGAGCCCTGCTCCACTCAGCCGGAAGCCGGCTCTGACCTGGGGGACTCCGCTGCTGCTGTTGTCTCTCTGGGTCCTGGGCGGGAAGTGGGGCCCCTGCCCCCCTCCTCCCCTCACCACCTGACAGCACCTTGGCTCTGGGGGAGGACCTTTTCCCCGAGGAGCCGGGCGTCCCGGTGTCAGGAGAGGAGCGGGGCCCAAGCCAAGGACCTGACCTCGGGGTATTCCAGGAAGGGGTGCGCTGAGGAAGTTACCGCCAGTGAACCTGGGGGTGGGGTTGTCAGGGCTTTGAGGCCAGTTGGTGGTGCCAGACCAGCCCCCACCCTTTCGGTGGGGGGAGGGGCTGGTGACTGAGGGCGCTTTCCCAGAGGAGGGTTCGGGTTCGGCTTCGGTGGTGGGCATTCGGGACGACGCGGAGTCCGTCTCCAGTGAAGGTTTTGAGTACCGGGTGCCCCCCACCGACCTCCCCCTTATTCCCCTCGAGGAACTCCAGGAATTTATCAAGGAAACTCAGAGTTGCCAGGATAGAGCCCAACTGGCACTCGACTGCTGGAGCTCCTTTGAGCATGTGTACTGATCGGCCCACGCAGCACACCAAGCAACTGGGCTCGACACTAATGAACGAAAATACATCAGGAACTTCTTGGGTGCACTCCTGGTGAGGGTGAGGGACTTTTGTGCCCCTCCCTTGTCCTCCAGTAAATGTTTTAATGGCATTGGTGGTGTTTGCACAATACTGCTGACATGGAGACAACTATAGCCAGCCTCAAGATCAACGGCAGCAGGGAGTCGCAGTGCAGATTCCAGACCCTCTTGGTCCTTCGGGACGGGAGGTGTGCTTCCTGCAAGAAACCCACACTACCCCGGGAGTCGAAGCCACCTGGCTCCTGGACTGGCAAGGGGGGAGTCTACATGAGTCACCTCACCCGCAGATCTGGTGGGGTTGCTATCTTGTTGGCCCTGCATTATCAGCCAGAGATCTTGGGGGTCAGGGAGCCTGTGCCAGGCCGTTTGCTTCATCTGACGGTTCGGCTGGGGGTGGGGGGGAGGCGCGCGGTGCTTCACTTGGTTAACGTCTACGCTCCCTTGGCCGGGCCGAGGCAAATGTGCTTCTACAGAGAAGTGTCTGCTCATCTCGCCTCCATCAGCGAGAGCTAATGTGTTGTCCTCGGGGGAGATTTTAACTGCGTCCTCGAGGGCAGGGACCACAGCGGTGCCTGGACTGGTTGGGCGTCTGGGAGGAGGTTGGGGGACTTGGTCAAGTCCTTTGACCTGGTGGACGTCTGGCAGAATCTCCATCCCAACTCCATCGCCTTCACCTTCGTGAGGCCTGGGGTCGGAGCGTCCAGAATCGACCGCCTGTACGTTTCGTGGGCGTACGCCTCCTGTTTTCCGATGGCCTCCACGCGGCAGGTGTCGTGCACGGACCATCACTTGGTGTGGGCGGAATGCCTTCCGTTTGGCATCCAGCTCGGGTCCGCGTACTGGCACTTTAACAACCTACTGCTGGAGGACGAGCGGTTCCGGGACTCATTTTGTCGTTTCTGGGCTGGCTGGAGAAGGAAGCAGGGAAGCTTCCCCTCCCCAAGGTGATGGTGGGATGTGGGCAAGGTTCACATCCACGTTTTCTGTCAGGAGTACGTGAGAGGGTCGACAAAGAGGTGGAAATTCAGGATTGAGGAGTTGGAGAAGGAAGTGTCCGACCTGGAGTCACGCCTCGGTCAACCTGATGTGGACCCGGCCCTGCGCGGGGTGTACAAAGAGAAGAAGGCCGCGCTCCGGGACCTGCAGCTCATCAGGTCCCGAGGTGCGTACGTGAGGTCGAGGATCCAGCTCCTCCAGGACCTGGACCGTGGCTCCCTCTTCTACTCGCTGGAAAAAAGGCGTGGCACCCATCAGCAGTCCCTTGTGCTGCTGGCCGATGATGGTTCCCTCGTCTCGGATCCAGAGGGTATCAGGGCCCACGTCCGATCCTATTGTATGGCTCTGTTCTGTCCGGATCCGTCCAGCGAGTATGCTCGCAGAGTTCTGTGGGAGGACCTGCCGCAGCTCAGCCTGGAGGATGCCGGAAGGCTCGATGATCCTGTCACCTTAGAGGAGCTGTCCAGTGCCCTTGACCGGCAGACATTGGAGTTCTTCGGGGCATTTCAGGACACCCTGGGGAGCAACTATGCACAGGTCCTGCGGGAGTGTCTAAATACCGGAGAGCTGTCCCTTTCTTGGCGCAGGGCGGTCATCGTCCTGCTGCCAAAGAAGGGGGACCTTCGTTCCTTAAAGATCTGGCGTCTGGTCTCCCTCCTCAGCACGGACTACAAAATCTTTTCCAGGGTGTTGTCTTCTCGCCTGGCTTCCGTGCTGACCCACATGATTCACCCGGACCAGTCCTACCCGATCCCAGGCCAGAGGATACATGACAAGTCCTTACATCCACCTGGCCCGGGACCTGATCCATTTCTGTCGACAGGCTGGTCTGCCGAGCGCCTTCCTGTCTCTCGATCAGGAGAAGGCGTTCGACAGGGTCGATCACGAGTACCTGCTCGGGACTCTGCGGGCGTTTGGGTTCGGGACGCAGTTCATTGCCCGGATCCGACTTTTGTACACCGCCCTAGTGTCTGCTTAAAGTTAACGGGTCCCTGACGGTGCCCCTTCGCTTCGGAAGAGAAGTACATCAAGGCTGTCCCCTGTCCGGCCAGCTGTATTCCCTGTGCTTGGAGCCTTTCCTGTGTTTCTTGCGGTGGAGGTTGTCAGGGCTGGTTTTTTGTGGCGCGGGTACGGGGGTGGTTTTCCCGGCTTATGCTGATTATGTGCTCCTCACTTTGACCGACCCAGCTGACCTGGGGAGGATGCGCAAGTGCCAGGCTGTGTATTCGGCAGGGTCTTCTGCCAGGATCAACTGGGCCAAATGTTCCAGACGACTGGTCAGTCCGTGGTGGGTGGACATTCTGCTGGAGGAATTACGGGGGTTCAGCTGGAGTTCCACCCATCCCCAGAGCCCAGCTGAGGAATCTTGGCTGGCCAACTGGCAGGAGCTGGAGGCCAAAGTCTCGGCTCACCAGGCCGCTGGACAGGACTGCTCGGAGTGCTGTCTTACAGAAGTCGAGCTGGTGGCCGCCATGCTGTGGTATTGGCTGGTCCCTTTGGTGCCTCCTCCTGGTTTTGTCGCTGACATCCAGAGAATGTTGGTTCACTTCTTCTGGGACAAAAAGACTCACTGAGTCGCTGTGCAGGTTCTGAGTCTCCCTATTGAGGAGGCGGTCAGTCGCTGGTGTACGTTCACACCCAGTTGGCAACTTTCCGCCTTCAGACCTTGCAGCGATACCTTGATGTCGAGCCTCCTCCTAGGTGGTGCACCCTGGCGACATATTTTTTCTGCCAGATACATAACCTCAACTATGACATGCAGCTCCTTTTCATCGACCATGTCAATTTGGAGGTTGCCCTCAAGACGCTGCCTGTCTTTTACCAGGACCTGATCACTGTTTGGAACATGGTCGAATCGCGTCACGCCTATCCTCTGGCAGGAGTAGCGGCTGTCGCCAGGGAGCCATTGCTCAGGAATCCGCACCTCCGTACTCGCGGGTTCGAGTGGCTGTCGGAGGGGAGGGCCATGGCGGCGAGGGTGACCAGGGTCGGGGCCGTGCTGGGTGCCAGGGGCCTGGGCTGCCGCAGGACATAGTGAGCAGGGCAGCGGTAGACGTCCGGTATGTGGCCACTGCCATCCGACGCCTTAAAACGGCGGTGCTCGGATCCGACGTAGTGCACCAGTTGGAGGATGCGGTGGGATCCCGTCCGCACTCACCCCAGCCCGGACGGAATTTCACATTGGCCCCAAGGTCCTATACTTCCCGCGGGAGCCTGTGCCCCACAACCTGAGCTGCCTCCGGAATTTTAGTTTTGCCCCTTTTAGGGAAGTACCACAGGCGGGCCCTGTATAGACTGCTGCTGCACACTGTCCACCTCTTCTCCCTCATCCACTGCCTTGGCGTGCCCATTTACCAAAGAGCAGTGTGGATCCCCAGTGAAGGGCTGTCTACAAGGGAGTCCTCCCCCTTTCTCTCGGGGATCTGGGGTGGAGGGTGCTGCACGCAGCGTCCCCTGCAACCGCAGATTGTGGTGGTTCACGGACTCCCAGCCCAACTGCTTGTTCTGTGGCGCTGTGGAGTCCGTGGACCACGTCTATATTGGGTGTGGGCGTTTGCACTCCCTTTTTGATTTCCTCAAAAACCTCCTCCTCTGACTTTGGCTGCACTTCAGTCCCACGCTCCTGATCTTCGGGCACGCAGTACGGAGGAGGGAGGGCAGGTCTGAGGACC
>NW_025199808.1:0-6163 GCF_004010195.1 Chiloscyllium plagiosum | reverse complement strand
AAATGAAACTGAAAGTATTTCACTGAACACTGATCACCATTTTACTTTGAGCACAAAGCACAGAGATTAATCCTTCACGATGGAAGCTGATCTTTCCTGTGCTGTCTGCCATGATCTGTATAAAGATCCTGTCTTACTCGACTGTGATCACAGCTTCTGTCGATCCTGTGTGACCCAGTACTGGGAGAAAGCTGACACTGCCTGCTGTCCTGTCTGTAGAAAGGAGACTTCCTCCATGAGCCTGAGACCCAACCGCACTCTCTCCAACATCGTGGAGACACTTGTAAAAGGCGGTAGAGGTGGTGAAATTCAGCAGGAATGCAGCCGACACAAGGAGAAACTGAAGGTTTTCTGTAAAACTGATAATCAGCTCATCTGTGTGATTTGTCAGATTTCAAAAAGTCATCAAAACCACGAGGTGCTGCCAGTGGAAGAAGCTGCTGAAGAGTTTAAGGTGAGGAGACACTGAGCAAAATAAAATACAGGAACAGAGAATGGAACCGTGAAAAGGGACCATTCAGAGATTCAGGTTTGAGTGTCTCACACTGGTTATTTTTCAACTACTTAGCGAATCTTTTTCCTTCCGGTAAACCACAGAGGGTCAAAGATGCACTTTCGTCTGAACTTCATTTTACACCGAGCACAAAAACTTATAAGTATCCAATGCTTTTAATCTAATAAAACATCCTAATGCTTTTCAGGGGTCTGTTCTAAAATTACATTAGACCCTGAGTCACATCAGGTGATGTTAGAGCAATGGTCAGAAGCTTGGTAAAAGAGGAAGAAGTTTATCTTCCTGAAAGAGAAAAAAGAGAGGGGACGAGAGTGAGAGGCTGAGAGGGAACATTGTAGAAGCTCAGGGCCTGGAATGCAAAAGGTGGCGACACCGATGGCGGAGTGATTAAAATGGGGATGTTCAAGAGGCCAGAATTAGGTAAGGGTAGGTGATGAAAACAGAGAATGGAATCCTGAACAGGGAACATTCAGAGATTCAGGTTTGACCGTCTTTCACTAATTACCCTTCAATTACTTAGCAGTTGGATGAATTATTTTTACTTTAGAACAACAATGAAAACGTATATTTAATCAGTGTTTTGTGATGTCATAAAACTTGCAAGGGCCCTTGAAGGGAATGTTATGAAGTGAACTTAGACACCAAACCAGATCAGGTGACATGAGGGTCATGGCCAGAAGCTTGGTCACACTGGGAGAGGTTTATCCTCCTAAGGGGGGAGAGAGAGAGAGAGGGAGAGAGAGAGAGAGACAGAGAGAGAGACAGAGAGAAAGGTGAAGAGATTTTGGGAGAACCTTCCAGAAGCTCAGGCCTGGACTGCTAATGGTACAGCCACCAATGAGGGAGCGATGAAGATCAGGGATGTTCAGAATTTGATGAGAGCAGGTATCTAATAGGATTGTGAGGCTGAAGGAGATTCCAGAGAAATGGGAAAGACAAGGCCAGGGAGAGGTTTTAAAACAAGTACATGGAAGCTTTAACATTCAGGAGGCTCCAATTATCCAAAGCAAGTGGTTCAGAACTTGCCAAGATAGATTTATGACATTTATTAAGAAGCAAGAGTTCAGATATCACACATGATATCAATAGGCAGATAGGCCAAGTGCCGTGTACCAGGTGAGAACAGGTTCCTGGTCCCAGATCAGACAGACGGATGGGGGAAGTAGGAGGAAGCTGGTCTCCATGGCTGACAGTGCAGTCTCCTCAGGACAGTTGACCTAACCTTTGAGACATTGTGAGTGAGAGCCTGCCCTGCCCCCTCCTCAACATGGAACGGCCCATCCTGCACACCCCATGACTGCTTCTCCTCTTCCTCACTCTGCCATGTGAAAGGAGGTTGTAACCTTGACCACGAGAGTGCATTCCATGTATGTGGCACGTAGCTCACTCTGACTCTCACTGTCCCAGTGACCCAGCCCTGTAACCTGGGAAAGAGTAACATGTATAAGGGATCCATCACCATCTCCTCCTGATCCAGAGTCCCGGGGCAGTGTAGGCTCCTGCATGGCTTCATATGCAAGCACTGCCAAGCCTCCTCCTCCCTCCCTCCATCCACCCAAAGCTGCTGCATGGGAGTCACCCCTCAAAGGGAGCTCACTGCATCGAGTGACCTGGCTGGGAGTTCAGGGTTCTGATAGTCTATCTCATGGCAGTGTTTAGTGAGCACTTCATGTGAGCCTTCAGTCCATAACTTATTGCTGACACAATGTCCAGTTTACAGTCAGTTTGGGATATTGTAGCTGTACATTAACTGAGTCTCCAGGGCTCAGGCCTCTCACCCTTCGCCCCATGCATTCTCTGTGAAGGACATTATCTTGAAGGTACTGAGAAGATGGTGAATCTTCAATTCTCACTGTAATCCTTCAACATGAATCCTCCGCCTCTAACTTCCCCAACAATACTTGATGATCTGATCCTTTCCTCTGTTCCCCACCCTCTGCTACGCTCTCTCCCCCCGGTCACTGTGCTTATTTCAGAATTTTCATTGACCTCTGAGCCCAGACCCATCCAGTTCCCTACTCCAGCCTAACCCTGACACTGCCCCTTGTCCAACTCCCCTACTCCCTCACCCTCACCCTCATTGTCACATTCAGTTCCTCATTCTGAACATGTAATTCCCACCCTTCCTTGCCCCCCACCATGTCCCCGTCAGTGTCACTCTCCTTTCTGCATCTTCCGACCACATCCTTTAAGTTTTCTTCCTTGCCCATGCCTTTCCCCCTTCCCACCATTATCTGGCCCTTTTCATTTCACACCCCTGTTGTGTAAACCCCCTCCTGTCTGTCTCAGACCACATCTGTGCTTTTAACCAGCCTGGCTGCCTCACTTGGACAGGCTATTAGCCCTGGACCTGCTGCGTCCCTTTACTGCTCCATAACCCATTGGAGACGTCTGCTGTGACAGTGACTACTCCCAGGCTGGAGTCCCGCTGTCCTCCTGGGTGGCTGCTGCTGTGACCGAGTTGTGAGCAGAGCTGTTAGTGCAGGGAGCCTGGTGTCAGGCAGACGAGGGATATATGGGAACGAAATTCAGCAGAAACCCCATGAACCAGGAACAGAAGACACCATCAACAACCACAGAAACACAAACGTTTACAGCACAGAGGGAGACCATTCAGATGGTGGTGAAGTTTTGGAATTCTTGACTCCAGAGACCTGTGGCAGGTCAGTCACTGAGTATGTTCAAGACAGAGATCCAGCAATTTCTAGATAGGGATGGGATCAAAGGGATAGTGCAGCAAAAGGCACTGATGTAGATGACCATCCCTGATCTAGAATGGCTCAGCCTGGCCTAAGGGGCTGAATGGCCTACTCCTGCTCCAATGTGTCTGCTCAGCCTATTGTATCTGTGCTGGCAGATAAAGAGCCATCAGTCCTGATCCCACTTTCCAGCTTCTGTTCTGGAGCCTTGGAATATGTTTTAAATGTTGTTGTGGGCCAGACCAGACCCCCTCCAAACATTTTAAGAATATAGCCCAGACCCAAACTATTTCAAAATTTCAAGGCAATTACACAGTGTCTGTACCAGATCTGATGCAACTGATCAAACTACTTGACATTCAGCAAAACACAACTTATTGAAACACTGTCATTAAAATACAACCAATGAAAGAGTCATTTAGAATAACTTAACTGTTGGAAAACTTAACCAAATAATCAATGCAGCAACTATTACTAATTAACTGCTCCAGTATAGGACCATCCCTAAACACATCCCTTGGAACAAAGGAAAATTCAGACACAGATTCTCTCATGCAGTTCTCTAAATCAGGAGGAAAAAACATCAAGAGAAGATTCAGAGGGAGTAGCAGCAAAGAGACATTCACTGAAGCTTCTTTTGAGACCCTAATATCTTCAAATGTTACTGAAAAAACCAAAATCCAGAAATAGGAGAGCTATCCAGAAATAGTGGGCGGCACGGTGGCACAGTGGTCTGTAATGTAATCTAATGTAATGTAATCTAATCTGACCACACCCATTCAGCCTGTGAAAAAAAAACAATGACCCCAAGCTCACAAGGTCTTCAGTAGCTAGTTCATTATCTCTGCCTTACAACCTCTCTTCAAAAAAAAGGACAAAATCACTCTTAAAGTGACAGCATCGCCACACTGGGACAAGTGTTTCTGTCTCTCTCACACTTTCAGGCAGTGAACTCCAAACCCTGTGAAAAGGTTTCTTGGTTCCCTTCAAATGTTTTAGCAATTCCACTAACTCAATCAGTGAAATCATTACTTAGGAAGTTATGTTCTTCGTATCCAATTTTTCACGGCGCCTCTCTTAATTTAGTACAACCCCCTCCCGAAGGAAACAGGCCTGGTTTATTTCATCTTTCCTTCTGTGTCCAATTCTCCATGGTAACACACTGCTGTGGTGTGGGCCCATCCTTCCTGTAATGTGGCCTTATTAATGATTTCTACAATTCAAATGTATACATCCTGCTCTTACAGTTTATACACTAGCCATAAAATAAAGAGCCATCTGTCTCTTTAATAACCTTACCTTGCTGTGTTGCTACCTTCAGGAATCTGTGGACGTGTTCTTCAAAGTCCTTCTGTGCCTCTACACCTCTCAGTATCTGACCAGTCATTGTGTATTCTCTCCAAATGCATCACCTTACACTTCTCCAGAATGAATTTCATTGACCACTTCTCTGGCTCTGTTTGTTACACCAAACACCATGAAGCAACATTTATGGCCTTCATTTGATATAACCAGAGAAAGTTATGGCAGGAACAGGCTATTCAGCTGATCATTTCTGAATCCGTGTAAATACAAAGTTAAACACGAGCCACCCATACTGATCCCACCTTCCAGGCCCTGACCCATAGTCTTGCAGGTTACAACATCTCTCATGCCTCCACAACCAAACTAGGCAGCAAATCCCAGATAAATGTCACTAACTGACTGAATGTTTTTCTCACACTTGATTTAATAATTTCCCCAATCACCCGAGTCTGTGCAAATATGAATCTCAATTTAATGATGTTTCATTTTTGGGGGATGTATTTCTGAAAATGTGCTAATTAATTGATGGTTTTGTTCAGGAAGAACTGGAAACTTCCCTGAAGCCAATTCAGGAGAAGAAGAAGGAATGTGAAAGTGTCAAAAGTGACTATGAGAAAACATTGTCCCACATTCAGGTAGTTGTGATCTTACTTTGTTCTATATTTTGTACAGAATTGTAACCATTCAGAATTGCACTGCGCAGAATTCCAGTCTCCATATTATAAATAGATATTGCATGAACTAACCTGGATATTTTCATGAGGGAGAAGAAGGTTGAGAGGTGACTTAATTGAGACATGTAAGATAATCAGAGGGTTAGCTGGGTGGACGGTGAGAGCCTTTTTCCTCAGACGGTGATGGCTCGCACAAGGAGACATCGCTTTAAAGTGAGGGGTGATAAATATAGGACAGATATCAGAGGTTGTTTCTTTACTCAGAGAATATGTGGGGCATGGAATGGTCTGCCTTCAGCTGTAGTAGCCTCGCCAACTTTAAGGGCATTTAAATAGTCATTGGATACACATATGGATGAAAATGGAATAGTATAGGTTAGATGGGCTTCAGATTGGTTTCACAGGTCGGTGCAATATCGAGGGCTGAAGGGTCTGTACTGCGCTGTAATGTTCTATGTTCTATCAGAATTGAGCACTTTTAGGAATGATTGAACAGGTTGTGTGTCATTTCTTTGGAAAAGAGAAGACTGAGGCTAACCTGTTTGAAGTTTTAAAAATTCTAATAGGATTTGAAAATGTGCATCCAGAGAAGATGTTTCTACACATCATGGATTTGACCAGACTGGGAAAGTGAGGAGATCATGTTGTGACTGTACAGAATATTAGTTATACCACTTCTGGAATACGCTGGAATTCAATTCTGGTCTCCCTGCTGCAGGAAAGATGCTGTGAAACGAGAAAGGCTTCAGAAAAGATTTACAAGGTGCTGCCAGGGTTGGAGGAACTGAGTTATAGGGAGAGGCTGAATAGGCTGGGGCTGTTTTCCCTGGAGCATTGGAGGCTGAGGCATGACCTTGTAGAGGTAAATAATATCATGGGGGGGCAGAGATTGGCCCAGGTCTTTTCTCTAGGGTCGTGAAGGCTAAAACTGCAGGCCATAGGTTTAAGATGAGATGAGAAAGATTTTAAAG
>NW_025199807.1:4543-6163 GCF_004010195.1 Chiloscyllium plagiosum | reverse complement strand
CTGCGGATTGAAGGGTGACTAATGTTGGACCACTGTTTAAGAAAGGTGGGAGAGAGAAAGCAGGAAATTATAAACCAGTCAGTCTGACATCAGTGATGGAAAAGATGCTGGAGTCGATTATAAAGGATGAAATTACGACACATCTGGATAGTAGTAACAGGATAGGTCAGAGTCAGCATGGACGTATGAAGGGGACATCATGCTTGACTAATCTTCTGGATTTTTTTGAGGATGTAACTCTGAAGATGGACATGGGAGATCCAGTAGATGTAGTGTACCTGGACTTTCAGAAAGCTTTTGATGAAGACCCACATAGGAGGTGAGTGAGCAAAATTAGGGCGCATGGTATTGGGGGCAAAGTACGAACTTGGACTGAAAGTTGGTTGGCTGACAGGAAACAAAGAGTAGTGATAAACAGCTCTATTTTGGAATGGCAGTCAGTGACCAGTGGGTATCGCAGGGATCAGTGCTGGGACCGCAGCTTTTTACAATACTTATTAATAATATAGAAGATGGTATTAGTAATAACATTAGCAAATTTGCTGATGATACTAAGCTGGGTGGCAGGGTGAAATGTGAGGAGGATGTTAGGAGGTTACAGGGTGACCTGAACAGTTTAGTTGAGTGGGCAGATGCATGGCAGATGCAGTTTAATTTGGATATATATGTATGGTTATCCACTTTGGTGGCAAGAACAGGAAGGCAGATGACCTACCAAAATGGAATCAACTTAGGTAAAGGGGCAGTACAAAGAGACCTGGGTGTTCTTGTCCACCAATCAATGAAGGTAAGCATGCAGGTACAGCAGGTAGTGAAGAAGGCTAATACATTGCTGGCCTTCATAACAAGAGGTATTGAGTATAAAAGCAAAGAGGTTCTTCTGCAGCTGTACAGGGCCCTGGTGAGACCACACCTGGAGTGTGCAGTTGTGTGCAGTTCTGGTCTCCAAATTTGAGGAAATACATTCTGGCTATTGAGGGAGTGCAGCGTAGGTTCACAAGGTCAATTCCTGGAATGCAGGACTACCTTACGCTGAAAGACTGGAGCGACTGGGCTTGTATACTCTTGAGTTTAGAAGACTGAGAGGGGATCTGATTGAGACATGTAAGATTATTAAAGGATTGGACACTCTGGAGGCAGGACACAGCTTAAAAAGATGGGTCGACCATTTAGGACAGAGATGAGGAGAAACTTCTTCACCCACAGAGTGGTGGCTGTGTGAAATGCTCTGCCCCAGAGGGCAGTGGCGGCCCAGTCTCCAGATTCATTTAAGAAAGAGTTGGAGAGAGTTCTGAGGGATAGTGGAATCAAGGGTTATGGAAATAAGGCAGGAACAGGATACTGATTAAGGATGATCAACCATGATCATATTGAATGGTGGTGCAGGCTCGAAGGGCAGAATGGCCTACTCCTGCACCTATGGTCTATTGTCTACAGAGATGTTAAGCATGGTCAGGGAGAGAAACAGAGGAAACACATTCACTTAAACACAGAAGATGGCATTTCTCAAGGGAAAAGATTCAGATGAATTAAACATTTGAATTAAACATTTAAATTAAGATCAGTTAAATGTTTTTGTGGAAAATGTCAGATTGGAAGCAAGACCCGGGGAGACAGACC
>NW_025199807.1:0-1103 GCF_004010195.1 Chiloscyllium plagiosum | reverse complement strand
ACTGGTTGCTTTGTCCTGGATGGTATAAAGCTTCTTGAGTGTTGTTGGGGCTGCACTCATCCAGGCAAATTGGGAGTCTTCTATCACACTTCTGACTTATGCATTGTAGATGATGGACAGACTTTTGGAAATCAGGATGTGAGTTACTCGCCACTGTATTCCTAGCTCCTGACTTGCTCTTGTAGTTATTGTGTTTATGTGGTGAGACCAGTGAGTTTCTGAGAAATGATTACCCACCAGGACTTTGATACTGGGGGATTCAGTGATAGTAACACCATTGAATGTGAAGGGGCAGGTTAGATTGTATTTTATTGGTGATGGTCATGGTCTAGCATTTGTGTGGCCTGAATATTACTTGCCACTTGTTAGACTGGATACTGTCCAGATCTTGTCGTAATTGAACATGGACTGCTTTAGTATCTGACGAGCCACAAATGTTGCAGAACATTGTACAATCATTGGCGAACATCCCCACTTCTGACCTTAAAATGGAAGGAAGGTCATTGATGGAGCAGCCCTGAAGAAGTTTTCGGCCACTGCACGAGGGACTCCTGCAGACTTGGAGCTGAATTGACTGACCTTTATCAACCATGACCATCTTCCTACGTGTCAGATACGATTCTAACCAGCGGGGAGTTTGCTTCTGATACCCATTGATTCCATTTTTGTTAACGCCCCTTGATACTACACTTGGTAGAAGGCAGCCTTGACTTAAAGGGCTGTCACTCTCACCCCACCTCTGTAATTAAGCTCTTTTGTCCATGTTTGAACCACGGTAATGAGGTCAGGAGCGGAGTGGCCCTGCTGGAGCCCAAACTGGTCGTCATTGAGCAGGTTATTGCTGAGCAGGTGCTGCTTAAAAGCACTGGGATCTTCCACCACTTTACTGATGATCGAGAATAGACTGATGAAGTGGTAATTGGCCGGATTGGATTTGTTTTGCTTTTTATATACAGGAGATACTTTGGTAATTTTCTACATAATCGGGGAAAGCCATTGTTGTAACTGTATTGAAACAGTTTGGCTAGGGGAGTGGCAAGTTCTGGAGTACAAGTATTCAGTACTATTGTCAGAATATTGTCAGATTATGGACCCTATGGAGT
>NW_025199806.1:0-6163 GCF_004010195.1 Chiloscyllium plagiosum | reverse complement strand
CCGTCACGGCCCGACATACCTCCCAATGTACAGCAACCGTCACGGCCCGACATACCTCCCACTGTACAGTAACCGTCACTGTCCAACATACCTCCCAAAGTACAGTAACCATCACGGCCCAGCAACACCTCCCACTGTACAGTAACCATCACGGCCCAACATACCTCCCTCTGTACAGTAACCATCACGGCCCAACATGCCTCCCACTGTACAATAACCATCACGGCCCAACATACCTCCCACTGTACAGTAACCATCACGGACCAACATACCTCGCACTGCACAATAACCATCACGGCCCAACATACCTCCCACTGTACAGTAACCATCACGGACCGACATACCTCCCACTGTACAGTAACCATCATTTGCCGACATACCTCCCTCTGTACAGTAACCATCATTTGACGTCATACCTCCCAGTGTACAGTAACTATCACGGCCCGACATACCACCCACTGTACAGTAACCGTCTCGGCCGGACATCCCTCTCACTGTACCGTAACCGTCATGATCCGACATACCTCCCAGTGTACAGTAAACATCTTGGTCTGACATACGTCCCACTGTACTGAAACCATCACGTCCCGACATACCTCCCACTGTACAGTAACCACCACGACCCGAAATACCTTCCACTGTACTGTAACCATCACGGTCCGGCATACGTCCCAGTGTACAGTAACCGTCACGGCCCGACATACTTCTCACTGTACAGTAACTATCACGGCTCGACATACCTCCCACTGTACAGTAACCATCACGGACCGACATTCCTCCCACTGTACAGTAACCATCATTTGCCGACATACCTCCCACTGTACAGTAACTATCACGGCTCGACATACCTCCCACTGTACAGTAACCGTCACTGCCGGACATCCCTCTCACTGTACAGTAACCGTCATGATCCGACATACCTCCCAGTGTACAGTCAACATCATGGCCTGACATACGTCCCACTGTACGGTAACCATCACGTCCCGACATACCTCCCACACGGTGGCACAGTGGTTAGCACTGCTGCCTCACAGCGCCTGAGACCCGGGTTCAATTCCCGCCTCAGGCGACTGACTGTGTGGAGTTTGCACGTTCTCCCCGTGTCTGCGTGGGTTTCCTCCGGGTGCTCCGGTTTCCTCCCACAGTCCAAAGATGTGCACGGTCAGGTGAATTGGCCATACTAAATTGCCCATAGTGTTAGGTAAGGGGGTAAATGTAGGGGTATGGGTGGTTTTCGCTTCGGCGGGTTGGTGTGGACTTGTTGGGCCGAAGGGCCTGTTTCCACACTGTAATCTAATTTAATCTAATCTAATCTAATCTGTAACCATCACGGCCCGACGTATATCCCACTGTACAGTAACCATCACAGCCCGACATACCTCCCACTGTACAGTAACCGTCACGTCCCGAAATTTCTCCAACTATACAATAACCATCACGGCCGGACATACATCCCACTGTGCAGTAACCATCACGGTCCGACATACCCCCCACTGTCCAGTAACCATCACGGTCCGACATACCTGCCACTGTTCAGTAACCATCACAGCCCGACATACTTCCTACTGAACAGTAACCGTCACGGTACGAAAAAACTCACACTGTACAGTAACCATCACAGCCTGACATCTCTCCCACTGTACAGTAACCGTCACGATCCGGCATACCTACCACAGTAGAGTAACCGTCATGGCCCAACATAACTCCCACTGTACGGTAACCATTACGTCCCGACATACCTCCCACTGTACAGTAACCATCACGACCCGTCATATCTCCCACTGTATTGTAACCATCACGGTCCGGCATACCTCCCACTGTACAGCAACCATCATGACCCGACATAACTCCCACTGTACAGTAACCATCACGGCCCGACATACCTCCCACTGTACAGTAACCATCACGGCCCGACATACCTCCCAGTGTACAGCAACCATCACGGCCCGACATACCTCCCAATGTACAGTAACCATCACGGGCCGGCATACCTCCCACTGTACAGTAACCTTCATTTTCCGACGTACCTCCCACTTTACAGTAACCATCACAACCCGACATACCTCCCACTGCAAAGTAACCTTTACGGCCCGACAAACCTTCCACTGTACAGCATACATCACGGCCCGACATACCTCCCACTGTACAGTAACCATCACGGGCCGGCATACCTTCCACTGTACAGTAACCATCATTTTCCGACGTACCTCCCACTTTACAGTAACCATCACAACCCGACATACCTCCCACTGCAAAGTAACCTTTACGGCCCGACAAACCTTCCACTGTACAGCATACATCACGGCCCGGCACACCTCCCACTGGACAGTAACCATCACGGCCTGACATACATCCCACTGTACAATAACAATCACACCCTGACACACCTCCCACTGTACAGTAACCATCACGGCCTGACATACCTCCCACTGTACAGTAACCATCACGTACCGACATACCTCCCACTGTGCAGTAACCATCATTTTCTGGATCAGTGGTGCTAGAAGAGCACAGCAATTCAGGCAGCATCCGAGGACTGGCAAAATCGACGTTTCGGGCAAAAGCCCTTCATCAGGACTTTCGGGCTTTTGCCCGAAACGTCGATTTTGCCTGTCCTCGGATGCTGCCTGAATTGCTGTGCTCTTCCAGCACCACTGATCCAGAATCTGGTTTCCAGCATCTGCAGTCATTGTTTTTACCTCGTTGATTTTAACCATCATTTGCCGACATACCTCCCACTGTACAATAACCATCATTTGCCGACATAGCTCCCACTGTACAGTAACTATCACGGCTCGACATACCTCCCACTGTACAGTAACCATCATTTGCCGACATACCTCCCACTGTACAGTATCCATCACGGCCCGATATACTTCCCACTGTACAGTAACTATCACGGCTCGACACACCTCCCACTGTACAGTAACTATCATTTGCCGACATACCTCCCACTGTACAGTAACTATCACGGACCGATACACCTCCCACTGTACAGTAACTATCATTTGCCGACATACCTCCCACTGTACAGTAACTATCACGGCTCGACATCCCTCCCACTGTACAGTAACCGTCACTGCCGGACATCCCTCTCACTGTACAGTAACCGTCATGATCCGACATACCTCCCAGTGTACAGTAAACATCATGGCCTGACATACGTCCCACTGTACGGTAACCATCATGTCCCGACATACCTCCCACTGTACAGTAACCACCACGACCCGACACACCTCCCACTGTATTGTAACGATCACGCTCCGGCATACCTCCCACTGTACAGTAACCGTCACGGCCCGACATACCTCCCACTGTCCATTAACCATCATGGCGCGACATACCTCATACTGTACAGTAACCATGACGACCCGACATACCTCCCACTGTACTGTAACCATCACGGCCCGGCATACCTCCCACTATTCAATAACAATCACACACTGACACACCTCCCACTGCACAGTAACCATTATTTGCCGACATCACGGACCGACAAATCTCCCACTGTACAGTAACCATTATTTGCCGACATACTTCCCACTGTACAGTAACCATCACGGCCCGATATACCTCCCACTGTACAGTAAGCATCACGGCCCGACATAGCTCCCACTGTACAGTAACCATCACTGCCCGACATATCTCCCATTGTACAGTAACCATCATTTTCCGACATACCTCCCACAGTAAAGTAACCATCCCGGACTGACAAACATCCCACTGTACTGCAACTGTCACGGTCCAACATACCTCCCACTGTACAGTAACCATCACGGCCCGAATCCCTCTCACTGTACAGTAACCATCACTGCCCGACATACCTCCCAGTGTACAGCAACCATCACGGACTGACATACCTCCCATGTACAGTAATCGTCACGGTCCGACATACCTCCCACTGTATAGTCACCGTCACGATCGAACGTACCTCCCAGCGTACAGTAACTATCATGGCCCGACATACCTCCCACTGTACAGTACCCGTCACGATCCGACAAACCTCACACTGTACAGTAACCATCACACCCTGACACACCTCCCAATGTACAGTAACCATCACGGCAAAACAAACCTCAGACTTTACAGTAACCGTCACGGACCGACAAACCACCCACTGTACAGTATCCATCATTTTACCGACATACCTCCCATTGTACAGTAACCATCACGGCCAGACATCCCTCCCACTGTACATGAACCATCACGGACCGACATACCTCCCACTGTACAGTAACCATCAGGGCCCGACATACCTCCCACTGTACAGTAACCATCATTTGCCGACATACCTCCCACTGTACAGTAACCATCACGGTCCGACGTCCTTCCCACTGTACAGTGACCATCACGGCACGACATACCTCCCACTGTACAGTAACCATCACTGCCCGACATATCTCCCACTGTACAGTAACCATCATTTTCCGAAATACCTCCCACTGTAAAGTAACCGTCCCGGCCCGAAATACCTCCCACTGTACAGTAACCATCATGTTCCGACATAGCCCCCACTGTACAGTAACCATCATGGCCTCACACACCTCCCACTGTCCATTAACCATCATGGCCTGACATACCTAACTCTGTACAGTAAGCATCACGGCGCGACTTACCTCCTACTGTACAGTAACCATCACGACCCGACATACCTCCCACTGTACAGTAACCGTCACGGCCCGGCACACATCCCACTGTACAGTAACCATCACGCCCCAACATATCTCCCACTGTACAGTGACCATCACGGCCCGATATACCTCCCACTGTACAGTAACCAACACGGCCCGACATACCTCCCAGTGTACAGCAACCATTATGGCCCGACATACCTCCCACTGTACAGTAACCATCACGGCCGGACATACCTCCCACTGTACAGCAAACATCACCGCCCAACCTACCTCCCATTGTACAGTAACGAACGTGTCCCGACATACCTCCCACTGTACAGCAACCTTTATGGCCCGACATACCTCCCACTGTACAGGAACCATCAAGAGCTCAGTGCTTAGCACTGCTGCCTCACAGCACCAAATTCCTAGGTTCTATTCCGGCCTTGGGTGACTTCTGTGTAGAGTTTGCACATTCTCACCGTGTCTGCGTGGGTTTCCACTGGGTGCTCCGGTTTCCTCCCACAGTCCAAAGATGTGAAGTTCAGGTGAATTAGCCATACTAAATTGCCCATAGTGTTAGGTGCATTCGTCATGGTAAAATATAGGGCAGAGGAATAGGTCTGGTTCGGTTACTCTTCTGAGGATTGGTGTGGACTGGTTGGGCTGAAGGGCCTGTTTCCACACTGTTGGGAGTCTAATCTCGCCTTCAAGTCAGGAATATGATGGAATAATCGCTTCTCTGAATGAGTGCAGCTCCAACAGAACTCTAATATTGACTTACTAGCAATAGGCAATACAGTTGTGTGGGGTTGAATCTGTCTCACAAAGTTGATTGATTATTTTAAGGACGTGACAAAATTGATTGATCAGTGCGTGGGTCTGCATGTTGGCCAATTGGACCTTAGCAAGGCCTTTGATATGGTTCCTTATGGCAGACTCAAACTGAAGGTGAAGGGAAGTGGGATCAGTGGTCAGTTAGTAAGATGGATAGCGAACCGCTTTGCCATTGAAGATAGAGTAGTGGTGGAACAGTATCTTTTTAGGAGATCTGTAAATAAATTGGTGGAGTTGCAGATTGTGACGATGATTGCCAGCACGAATGCAGCAGATAGGTCAGCTGCAGACTTGGACAGAGAAAATGGGCGGCACGGTGGCACAGTGGTTAGCACTGCTGCCTCACAGCGCCTGAGACCCGGGTTCAATTCCCGCCTCAGGCGACTGACTGTGTGGAGTTTGCACGTTCTCCCCGTGTCTGCGTGGGTTTCCTCCGGGTGCTCCGGTTTCCTCCCACAGTCCAAAGATGTGCAGGGTCAGGTGAATTGGCCATGCTAAATTGCCTGTAGTGTTAGGTAAGGGGTAAATGTAGGGGAATGGGTGGGTTTCGCTATGGGTGGGTTTCGCTTCGGCGGGTCGGTGTGGACTTGTTGGGCCGAAGGGCCTGTTTCCACACTGTAATGTAATCTAATCTAATCTAAATCTAAAAACACCGATGTAACTTTATCTGGACAGTTGCGACGTGATGCATTGTAGAAGGTCAAATGCAGGAG
>NW_025199805.1:0-6162 GCF_004010195.1 Chiloscyllium plagiosum | reverse complement strand
TGACACACACTGGGGTACAGGCTCCCACACACACAATGATTCTCACTGGGGTACAGGCTCACCCTCACACACTGACTCTCACTGGAGTACATGCTCCCACACACACACTGACTCTCTGGGGGACAGGCTCCCACACACACACTGATTCTCACTGGGGTACAGGCTCCCCCTCTCATACTGACTCTCACTGGGGTACTGGCTCCCACACACACACTTACTCACACTGGGGTACAGGCTCCCACACACACACTGACTCTCATTGGGGTACGGGCTCCCCCTCTCATACTGACTCTCACTGGCGTACAGGCTCCTACACACACTGCCTCTCACTGGGGTACGCGCTCCCACACACACACACTGACTCTCACTGGGGTATGGGTCTCACACACACACTGACTCTCATTGGGGTCCAGGTTCCCCCTCACACGCTGACTCTCACTGGGGTCCAGGCTCCCCCTCACACACTGACTCTCACTGGGATACAGGCTGACCCTCACACACTGACTTTCACTGGGGGACAGGCTCCCCCTCACACACTGACTCTCACTGGGGTACACGCTCCCCCTCATAGATTGACTCTCACTGCGGTACAGATCCCACACACACACACAGTGACGCTCACTGGGGTACAGGCTCCCCCTCACACACTGACTCTCACTGGGGTACAGGCTCCCACGCACACACTGACTCTCACTGGTGTACAGGCTCCCACACACACACTGACTCTCACTGGGGTACAGGCTCCCACACACACACACTGACTCTCACTGAGGTACAGGCTCCCCCTCACACACACACTGACTCTCACTGGGGTACTGGCTCCGCCTCACACACTGACTCTCACTGGGGTACAGGCTCCCACACACATACTGACTCTCACTGGGGTACAAACTCCCACACACACACTGACTCTCACTGGGGTACAGGCTCCCACACACACACTGACTCACACTGCGGTACAGGCTCCCACACACACATTGACTCTCACTGAGGTACAGGCTCTCCCACACACACTGACTCTCACTGGTGTACAGGCTCCCCCTCACATTTTGACTCTCACTGGGGTACAGGCTCCCACACACGCAATGTCTCTCACTGGGGTACAGGCTCACCCTCACACACTGACTCTCACTGGAGTACAGGCTCCCACACACACACTGACCCTCTCTGGGGTACAGGCTCCCACACACACACTGAGGTACAGGCTCACCCTCACACACTGACTCTCACTGGGGTACAGGCTCCCCTCACACACTGCCTCTCACTGGGGTACAGGCTCCCACACACACACTGACTCTAACTGGGGTATGGGTCTCACACACACACTGACTCTCACTGGGGTACCGGCTCCCCCTCACACACTGACTCTCACTGGGGTACAGGCTCCCCCTCATAGATTGACTCTCACTGGGGTACAGGTCCCACACATTGATTCTCACTGGGGTACAGGTCCCACACACACACACAGTGACTCTCACTGGGGTACAGGCTCCCACACACACACACTGACTCTCACTGGGGTACGGGCTCCCCCTCACACACTGACTCTCACTGGCGTACAGGCTCCCACACACACACTGAGGTACAGGCTCCCACACACACACTGACCCTCACTTGGGTATGGGCTCCCACACACACTCTGACTCTCACTGGGGTACAGGCTCCCCTCACACACTGCCTCTCACTGGGGTACGCGCTCCCACACACAAACTGACTCTCACTGCGGTATGGGTCTCACACACACACTGACTCTCATTGGGGTCCAGGTTCCCCCTCACACGCTGACTCTCACTGGGGTCCAGGCTCCCCCTCACACACTAACTCTCACTGGGGTACAGGCTGACCCTCACACACTGACTCTCACTGGGGTACAGGCTCCCCCTCTCACACTGACTCTCACTGGGGTACAGGCTCCCACACACACACTGACTCTCACTGGGATACAGGCTCTCTCACACACACTGACTCTCACTGGGGTCCATGCTCCCCCTCACACACTGACTCTCACTGGGGTACAGGCTGACCCTCACACACTGACTCTCACTGGGGTACAGGCTCCCCCTCATAGATTGACTCTCGCTTGGGTACAGGTCCCACACATTGACTCTCACTGAGGTACAGGTCCCACACACACACTGACTCTCACTGGGGTACAAGCTCCCACACACACACTGACTCTCTCTGGGGGACAGGCTGCCACACACACACTGACTCTCACTGGGGTACAGGCTCCCCCTCTCATACTGACTCTCACTGGGGTACTGGCTCCCACACACACACTGACTCACACTGGGGTACAGGCTCCCACACACATACTGACTCTCACTGGGGTACAAACCCCCACACACACACTGACTCTCACTGGGGTACAGGCTCCCACACACACATTGACTCTCACTGGGGTACAGGCTCTCCCACACACACTGACTCTCACTGGGGTACAGGCTCCCCCTCATAGATTGACTCTCACTGGGGTACAGGTCCCACATAATGACTCTCACTGGGGTACAGGTCCCACACAATGACTCTCACTGGGGTACAGGTCCCACACACACACACAGTGACGCTCACTGGGGTACAGGCTTCCCCTCACACACTGACTCTCACTGGGCTACAGGCTCCCCTCACACACTGCCTCTCACTGGGGTACGCGCTCCCACACACACACTGACTCTCACTGGGGTATGGGTCTCACACTCACACTGACTCTCATTGGGGTCCAGGTTCCCCCTCACACGCTGACTCTTACTGGGGTCCAGACACCCCCTCACACACTGACTCTCACTGGTGTACAGGCTGACCCTCACACACTGACTCTCACTGGGGTACAGGCTCCCCCTCACACACTGACTCTCACTGGGGTACAGGCTCCCCCTCATAGATTGACTCTCACTGGGGTACAGGTCCCACACATTGACTCTCACTGGGGTACAGGTCCCACACACACACACACTGACTCTCACTGGGGTACAGGCTCCCACACACACACACTGACTCTCACTGGGGTACAGGCTCCCACGCACACACTGACTCTGACTGGGGTACGGGCTCCCCCATACACACGCACTGACTCTCACTGGGGTACAGGCTCCCACACACACATTGACTCTCACTGGGGTACAGGCTCCCCCTCACACGCTGACTTTCACTGGGGTCCAGGCTCCCCCTCACACACTGACTTTCACTGGGGTACAGGCTCCCAAACACACACTGACTCTCACTGGGGTCCAGGCTCCCCCTCACACGCTGACTCTCACTGGGGTATGGGCTCTCACACACACACTGACTCTCACTGGGGTACAGGCACCCCTCACACACTGACACTTACTGGGGTACCAGCTCCCCCATACACACACACTGACTCTCACTGGGGTACAGGCTCCCCCTCACACACTGACTCTCACTGGGGTACAGGCTCCCACACACACAGACTCTCACTGCGGTACAGGCTCCCACACACACTCACAGTGACTCTCACTGGGGTACAGATCCCACACACACACACAGTGACTCTCTTTGGGGTACAGGCTCCCCCTCACATACTGGCTCTCACTGAGGTACGGGCTCCCCCATACACACACACTGACTCTCACTGGGGTACAGGCTCCCACACACACACTGACTCACACTGAGGTACAGGCTCCCACACACACATTGACTCTCACTGGGGTACAGGCTCTCCCACACACACACTGACTCTCACTGGGGTACAGGCTCCCCCTCAGATATTGACTCTCACAGGAGTACAGGCTCCCACACACACACTGACTATCACTGGGGTACGGGCTCCCCCTCACACACTGACTCTCACTGGCGTACAGGCTCCCACACCCACACACACACTGACTCACACTGGGGTATGGGCTCTCACACACACACTGACTCTCACTGGGGTACAGGCACCCCTCACACACTGACACTTACTGGGGTACCAGCTCCCCCATACACACACACTGACTCTCGCTGGGGTACAGGCTCCCCCTCACACACTGACTCTCACTGGGGTACAGGCTCCCACACACACAGACTCTCACTGCGGTACAGGCTCCCACACACACTGACTCTCACTGGGGTCGAGGCTGCCCTACACACGCTGACTCTCACTGGGGTCCAGGCTCCCCCTCACACACTGACTCTCACTGGGGTCCAGGCTCCCACTCACACACTGACTCTCACTGGGGTACAGGCTCCCTCACACACTGACTCTCACTGGGGTCCAGGCCCCCCCTCACACGCTGACTCTCACTGGGGTCCAGGCTCCCCCTCACACACTGACTCTCACTGGGGTACAGGCTGACCCTCACACACTGACTCTCACTGGGGTACAGGCTCCCACACACACACACTGACTCTCACTGGGGTACAGGTCCCACACACACACAGTGACTCTCACTGGGGTTCAGGCTCCCCCTCACACACTGACTCTCACTGGGGTACAGGCACCCACACACATACTGACTCTCACTGTGGTACAGACTCCCCCTCCCACACTGACTCTCACTGGGGTACAGGCTCCCACACACATACTGACTCTCACTGGGGTACAGGCTCCCCCTCTCATACTGATTCTCACTGGGGTACTGGCTCCCCTTCTCATACTGCCTCTCACTGGGGTACGGGCTTCCACACACACTGACTCTCACTGGGGTACAGGCTCCCACACACACACTGACTCTCACTGGGGTACAGGCTCCCCCTCATAGATTGATTCTCACTGGGGTACAGGTCCCACACACACACACAGTGACTCTCACTGGGGTACAGGTCCTACACACACACATAGTGACTCTCACTGGGGTACAGGCACCCACACACACACTGACTCACACTGGGGTACAGGCTCCCACACACGCACTGACTCTCACTGGGGTACGGGCTCCCCCACTCATACTGACTCTCACTGGGGTACTGGCTCCCACACACACACTGACTCACACTGGGGTACAGGCTCCCACACACACACTGACTCTCACTGGGGTACGGGCTCCCCCTCACACACTGACTCTCAGTGGCGTACAGGCTCCCACACACACTGCCTCTCACTGGGGTACGCGCTCCCACACACACACTGACTCTCACTGGGGTCCAGGTTCCCCCTCACACGCTGACTCTCACTGGGGTCCAGGCTCCCCCTCACACACTGACTCTCACTGGGGTACAGGCTGACCCTCACACACTGACTTTCACTGGGGTATAGGCTCCCCCTCACACACTGACTCTCACTGGGGTACAGGCTCCCCCTCATAGATTGACTCTCACTGGGGTACAGGCTCCCACGCACACACTGACTCTCACTGATGTACAGGCTCCCACACACACACTGACTCTCACTGGGGTACAGGCTCCCACACACACACACTGACTCTCACTGAGGTACAGGCTCCCCCTCACACACTGGCTCTCACTGAGGTACGGGCTCCCCCAAACACACACACTGACTCTCACTGGTGTACAGGCTCCCACACACATACTGACTCTCACTGGGTTACAAACTCCCACACACACTGACTCTCACTGGGGTACAGGCTCCCACACACACACTGACTCACACTGGGGTACAGGCTCCCACACACACATTGACTCTCACTGGGGTACAGGCTCTCCCACACACACTGACTCTCACTGGGGTACAGGCTCCCCCTCACATTTTGACTCTCACTGGGGTACAGGCTCCCACACACACAATGACTCTCACTGGGGTACAGGCTCACCCTCACACACTGACTCTCACTGGAGTACAGGCTCCCACACACACACTGACCCTCTCTGGGGTACAGGCTCCCACACACACACTGAGGTACAGGCTCACCCTCACACACTGACTCTCACTGGAGTACAGGCTCCCACACACACACTGACTCTCACTGGGGTACAGGCTCCCCTCACACACTGCCTCTCACTGGGGTACAGGCTCCCACACACACTCTGACTCTAACTGGGGTATGGGTCTCACACACACACGGACTCTCACTGGGGTACAGGCTCCCCCTCATAGAATGACTCTCACTGGGGTACAGGTCCCACACATTGATTCTCACTGGGGTACAGGTCCCACACACACACACAGTGACTCTCACTGGGGTACAGGTCCCACACACACACATAGTGACTCTCACTGGGGTACAGGCACCCACACACACACACTGACTCTCACTGGGGTAC